>NC_059213.1:4481095-4585798 GCF_020615455.1 Coregonus clupeaformis
CTCCTCTTGACAGTTTGAAACTTTCTGAGAAATAGCCATTATTTACTATTTTACACCTAGGGTTACTATACATGATTTTGACCCATTTTATAAGAGATTCTCCAAAATTGAAATGCTCCAGGCATTTATATATAAATTCCAGTCGAACTTTATCAAATGCCTTTTTCGAAGTCTGCTATGAATAGCAGGCCTGGTTTCCCATATTTTCCATAGTGTTCTATTGTTTCCAATACTTGCCTTATATTATCTCCAATGTATCTTCCATGTAAAAAACCTGTCTGATTAGAATGAATAATATCCGACAATACCTTTTTAATTCTATACGCTATACATTTTGCTAGGATTTTTGCATCACAACACTGAAGTGTAAGGGGCCTCCAATTTTGTAAATGGACTGGATCTTTATATTTTCCACTTGTATCCTGTTTCAGTAATAATGAGATCAGACCTTCTTCTTGAGTGTCAGATAATCTACCATTTACATAGGAGTGGTTAAAACATGCTAATAACGGTCCTCTTAGTATATCAAAAAGGTTTGGTATACCTCGATTGGTATGCCATCCAACCCTGGAGTTTTCCCGGACTTAAAGTCTTTAATTGCATCCAGAAGTTCCTCCTCTGTAATTTCACCTTCACATGAGTCTTTCTGTGTGGCTGTTAATTTGACATTATCAATAGGAAAAAAATCTCTACAATTAGCTTCAGTTAGAGGAGATGGAGGCGACTGAAAAGAAAACATATGCTTAAAATACTTTGTTTCTTCCTTCAAAATATCATTAGGTGAATTATGGGTGACTCCGTCAATTGTAACCAGTTTCATTAAGTTCTTTTTGGTAGCATTCCTATGTTGAAGATTAAAAAAGAATTTTGTGCATTTTTCCCCATATTCCATCCAGTTTGCTTTATTTTTATAATATATTACACTTGATCTTTCTTGAATAAGTTTTTCCATTTCTTTTTGTTTTTCCTCTAATTTATTCTGAGCCTCTATGTTACAGTTTTTTATTGCCATCTATCTGTTCTGTTAGTCTTTCTATTTCCTTTCTTAGTATAAACTCTTTTGACCTAAATTGCTTTTGTTTTCGAGATGAGTACTGAATTGCATGGCCTCTAAAGGCACATTTAAAGGTGTCCCATACAATGAGGGGATTCGCTGTACCTATGTTATGTTGGAAAAAGTCAGTTATAAATTCCTTTGTTCTAATTATAAATAAATTATCATCTAATAGGCTTTGATTAAATTTCCAATATCCTCGCCCACGTGGAAATTCAGTCAGAGTAATGTATATGCCTATTATATGATGGTCCCGACCGCATTCTGTCCCCTATCAACACTTTTTTTTTACTTTTGGTGCCAACGAGAATGAGATAAGAAAGAAGTCAAGACGACTAGCTTGATTCAGTCTCCGCCATGTATATCTCACTAGATCAGCATATTTAAGCCTCCATATATCTACTAGTTCTAATGTATCCATGACATTCACAATTTCCTTAAGAGCATGTGGGTGATTGTTTGTGGTGTGATTTCCTTTTCGGTCCATTGAGCTATTTAAAACAGTATTATAATCCCCCACCATAATAATATTGTCTTGAGTTGCTTGCAGGCTTGATAATTTATTATATATATTGTCAAAGAATTGTGGATCATCATTATTTGGTCCGTAAAGGTTAATGAGCCATATCTGTTTATGGTCCAATACCATATTTAAAATAATCCATCTACCTTGCGTATCTATTTGGACAATTTGCACATTCGGATCGAAATTACTATTAATTAATATCATCACCCCTTTTGAATTTCTTTGCCCATGGGAGAAGTATATTTCCCCCATTCTTTTTTCCACGCTACTTCATCTCGAATTGTTGAATGAGTTTCCTGTATACAATAGATATTATATTCCTTCTCTTTGAGCCATGTAAATATTGTTCTTCTTTTGTTATTATCAGCTAAGCCATTACAATTATAACTGGCTATACTTATTTCACCATACACCATAATGAGATACAAGTTTCAAGTCTATTTATCATTATATATGTTTGTAAATTCACCAATAAAAAATAGCGTAATGATTGAGTGTCCATATAGCTGTACCGTGATATTTGCATTGCTACAGAGTAACCCTTCAATTGTTCTCCACTAATTCCCCCGCTAAAGCCCCTCCCCATCCCAAGTTGAGCCGTCATCCCAGTGATCAGCATCCCCCCACGTCCCTCCGTATCCCTAAGGCCCCGAGAGGCCAGGACCCATCCATCGAAAAACAGCACACAGTGCCACCCACAAAACAGAAGCAGGTTAACCGCCAAAAGCATTTCCAATGCTTTCACCTCTTATATATATATCTATATAACTATTATTTAATTTTTTATTATGCATATCCTATTTTCCATCATTATCAATTAATATGCGTAATAATGTCGGCAGTTCACGCATAGGATTCTAACATATAACCAGGATTGCCATTGTATTACATTTAATTCATTGACAAGCAATTATTATCCTAGCAAATAATTCCCGCGGTCCATCCCATACCCCCCCAACATCCCCACCCCCCCCACAACAGATGCCAGACCAGCACACACGCACATACTCACATACTCCAATACAACTTTTGGCATAAAACCCACAGAAGAAGAAGAAGAGAGAATGGCGGGATGTTTTTTGTTGTGCAAGAAAGATGACGGAAGTGGATGCTGAGTTCGAATCAAGCAGAGCGTCGAGCAAAAGTTTGTGAAGACGAATGTTCTGAATAGACAACAGTAGTATCGAAAACTGGAACAAAAAGGAAATTGTCTAAAATTGGAGTGGAGGATATGTGTATGAATGAAAATGAATCGCTTCTTGTTGGGATGCGTTTGTTGAGTAAGGATGCATATGTGGGAGACACGTTTGAGGAGTCTAAAATTGTGAAGTATGCGCTGGGGAAGTGGAGTCTGTCAGAGTGACCAGGAGTGGTCTTACTTTGATTAATTATATTTCTGAAGATTGCAGTGAGTCTCAAAAGAATCCGGACAACATGTTTTTTTAGTTTTGAACTTCGGAGTAGAGCACCCGTCAAAGTAGTCATTTTTTATATTTTATTTATTTAAATAGGCAAGTCAGTTAAGAACAAATTCTTATTTACAACGATGGCCTGGCAAAAAGCCTCCTGTGGGGAAGGGGGCTGGGATTAAAAATAAAAACGTAGGACAAAACACAAATCATGACAAGAGAGCCACCACAACACTACATAAAGAGAGACCTAAGACAGCAACACAGCATGGCAGCAACACATGACGACACAGCATGGTAGCAACACAACATGACAACATAACGTGGCAGCACATGGTGCCCGGCGTCTGACCCGCTGGGTGAATGGAGAAAAATAAAGTCTGCCGGTCCTGTTGTTTTTTGATAAAGAGCAAATACTTATCATGTGAAGCTTGGTTATGTAAGATATGCTGTAAGAGCTTTCGTCCCCAAACCATTGCAGTGTAAGAATTGTAAAGGATTTGGCCATGTTTCAAGTGTGTGCAGCCAGATGGAGTATACTGAAGAACGGTGTGTAGAAGGATGACGGTGTTGCAATTGTGGTGGGGATCATGATTCAGAGTTCATGGAGTGCCCTGTAAGGGTGAAGGAGATTGAGGTGGCAAAAGTTAGTGCAGTCAATCGAATCTCCTATGCGGAGGCGATTTTAAAAGAATTGAGAAAACAAGTGATGCTAGTGAAGATATGGTAGTGGATGTACCACTGCCTGTAGTAAATGTTTGCTGCCAGTCAAAATATACCCTGTGTGTTAAAAATGTGGATTTTGTGGCGTTCATTGCCACAGTTATAAACTGTACGGCACAAGTCTCAAAGAAGTCTAAGAAACTGCACATTATTGTGGCTGCGGCAGAAAAGTCTTTGGGACTTTACATCTGAAGACTTGCAAGGGGTACCTGGCTTCCAGGTTCCCCTTGAGCCTGAGTAGGGATCAAATCTGTTTTATTTTTTAACAGAAAAGTTGTTTGATTTAGTTTATTTATTTATTTTTCGGTAGTTTGGTAGTTTTTTGGTAGTTTGTTCCGTTTTTTGGGAATCCTGTTTCCATCCCGCACAGTAGGTGGCGGGATACATATTGAATTGTGCAATCGCCAATATACCATAGAAGAAGAAGAGAGAACGGCGGAAATGGATACCGAGCTTGAATCTGATGGAGTTGGCAAAGATGAGAGTGAAGGTGATGAGAATACTGGATGGACTACAGTCACTAAAGGACGGGTAAAGAGAGCTAAAATCACAGTTAAAACACCATCTAGTAAGCCTACTGCTCATGGAGCAACTACTTCACAGTTTGTAGTATGAGTGCGGTTTGAGGATGTACCTGGGAGATCCGTTTGATGTTGCCAAGATGGTGAAAAAAAGTGTTGGGTACTGTATAATCTGTGATGTGGAATAATCTGTGGAATTTTGTAGATTTTTTTGTGTGTTGGCAGAAGAAAATGAGCGCGCGTTGCGCCTCACCAGCATCTAGGAGAAAGAGGTGACTGCCTTCGATTTTTGGAAGAGGGGACCAATCAAGGGCATGATTTCTGGAGTCTCTGTGGAAGTTGGAGCTGAGAAGATGAAAATTCCTGGAGTACACTGTATGTACAAAAGTATGTGGACACCTCTTCAAAATAGTGGATTCGGCTATTTCAGCCACAACCGTTGCTGACAGCTGTATAAAAGCGAGCACACAGCCATGCAATCTCCATAGACAAACAGTGGCAGTAGAATGGCCTTGCTGAAGAGCTCAGTGACTTTCAACATGGCACCGTCATAGGATGCCACCTTTCCAGTCAGTTCGTCAAATTTCTGCCCTGCTAGAGCTGCCCTGGTCAACTGTAAGTACTGTTATTGTGAATTGGAAATGTCTAGGAGCAACAACGGCTCAGACGCATAGTGGTAGGCCACACAAGCTCACAGAACGGGACCGGCAAGTGCTGAAGCGCATAGCGTGTAAAAAATCGTCTGTCCTCGTTTGCAACACTCACTACTGAGTTCCAAACTGCCTCTGGAAGGAACGTCAGCACAAGAACTGTTCGTCGGGAGCTTCATGAAATGGGTTTCCATGGCCAAGCAGGCCTAATTGCCCAACATCAGCGCCCGACCTCACTAATGCTCGTGGCTGAATGGAAGCAAGTCCCCGCAGCAATGTTCCACCATCTAGTGGTAAGCCTTCCCAGAAGAGTGGAGGCTGTTATAGCAGCAAAGGGGGGACCAACTCCATATTAATGGCCATTTCATTGGAATGAGATGTTCGACGAGCAAGTGTCCACATACTTTTGGTCATGTAATTTATCTCCACCAGGATCCAATAAATCAGATGACAAACCTGCAGAGATCAACAAAAGAAAATGGTACCAGTATTTAGGATTCATGTATCAGTTTACTTATTTTATGATTAATGTCTGTAAATGACAACAATAGAGCTGATAAAAAAATATGCAAACAGGATGCATGTTTTGAAATATTTTTATTCTGTACAGGCTTCCTTCTTTTCACTCTGTCAATTAGGTTAGTATTGTGGAGTAACTACAATGTTGTTGATCCATCCTCAGTTTCACAGCCATTAAACTCTAACTGTTTTAAAGTCGCCATTGGCCTCATGGTGAAATCCCTTACAGTTAGTGAGTGCATACATTTTCATACTGGCCCTCCGTGGGAAACGAACCCACAACCCTGGCATTGCAAGCTACAGGGGACTAACCATTATGTGACTTGTTGTCCACATTTTAACTCATGAACTTATTTAGGATTGCCATAACAAAGGGGTTGAATACTTATTGACTGAAGATATTTTAGCTTTTCAGTTTTAATTAATTTGTAGAAAATTCGAAAAATATAATTCCACTTTGACATTATGGGGTATTGTGTGTGTGTAGGCCAGTCCAAAAAAAAAATCGACATTTCATCCATTTCAAATGTAGGCTATAAAACAACAAAATGTGGAAAAAGTAAAGGTGTGGGAATACTTTCTGAAGGCACAATTTCTTTATTTTGTTCACTTTTCCGTGAACAAGATGTGCAATTCACTCTCCGACCTGTGACAGGCAGCAATACGAAACAACACTAGTCTGCCGAAAAACCACACGAAGAGGAAGAAGTAAACGGAAGTGAACAGTGACCAAGAACACGTTAGCGTTTTTATTGTGGTTATTTAGTCATTTATTAACACCCTGGAACTCAAAATAAGACAAATTTAACTGCACAGCAACACATACTTACCACAGGCAGTCTTTAATTTGCGTTGGAGACAGGACTTGGTTAATAGATGTGTTATCTAGGTAACGCTAGCTAACTAGCTGCTAACGTTAACTAACAATGGCTAACTGTAATGGTAACGTTATGGTTTTTCACACTCAAATAGCCTCCATCATGGAGGTGCTAGCGAATGCAGCCGTGGCAGAGATCTGTAAACTTGTAGACGACGACTATGCAGTGTGTCGTTTGGAAATAACTCAAAGCCAGAAAGAAAACAGGGCATTGCGGAGGAAACTACAGCTACTGGAACTGAAGGTGTCACGGGAGCGCATCCTCGGCAGTCGTCCCAGAAGTGTCAAGATCCTCGACCGATACAGAGGAATGGCAAGAGGTACATTTAGCCCCGTTCCCCTCTGCACGTGTGTTTGGATAGTATGCAATAATTCCTCTGATGTGATTACTTGGCTATCTTGCAAGAAGTTTTGAGAAGTGTTAACTAACATCCTTGCCAATTATAGACAGTGTCAAAACTGACCGAGGTCAAAAGTTTCATATTGGATGTTCGGTGTATATTTGCTACGCTCTCGTCAATAGCTACCAAGCATGAGATAATACGATTTGGGATTAAACAATACGTGCCATGACTATGAAAATACTATATTCTGAATCAGAAGATGGAGAAAAATCCACACTTTTTTTCGTTGTTTTATTATTATTTATTATTTTCTGATTTCAATCTTCAATAGCTCTTAAATAGCGGTCTCTGTTTAGTAGTTGATTATTATCAGTTATTACAGTGCCTTCAGAAAGTATTCACACCCCTTGAATTTTGTTATTTATTTTTTGTTACAGCCTGAATTTAAAATGTATTAAATTGAGATTTTGTGTCACTGGCCTACACACAATACCCCGTAATGTCAAAGTGGAATTATGTTTTTAGAAATGTTTACAAATTAATAAAAAATGTAAGCTGAAATGTCTTGTCAATAAGTATTCAACCCCTTTATGGCAAGCCTAAATATGTTTGGAGTAAAAATTGCTTAACAAGTCACATAATACGTTGCATGGACTCACTCTGTGTGTAATAATAGTGTTTAACATGATTTTTGAACGACTACCTTATCTCTGTACCCTACATATAATTATCTGTAAGGTCCCTCAGTTGAGCAGTGAATTTCAAACACAGATTCAACCACAAAGACCAGGGAGGTTTTCCAATGCCTCGCAAAGAAGGGCACCTATTGGTAGATGGGGGGGGAACTAAAAAAAACGGACATTGAATACGCCCTTTGAGCATTGTGAAGTTATTAATTACACTTTGAATGGTGTATCAACACACCCAGTCACTACAAAGAGACATGCGTCCTTCCTAACTCAGATGCCGGAGAGCAAGGAAACTGCTCAGGGATTTCACTGCCTCGCAAAGAAGGGCACCTTGACAGAGCTTGAAGAATAAAAAAGAGTCACAGCTGTAATCGCTGCCAAAGGTGATCATATGTATTGACTCAGGGGTGTGAATACTTACAGTACCAGTCTAAAGTTTGGACACACCTACTCATTCCAGGGTTTTTCTTTATTTTGACTATTTTCTACATTGTAGAATAATAGTGAATATATCAAAACTATGAAATAACACATATGGAATCATGTAGTAACCAACAAAGTGTTAAACAAATAAAAATATATTTTATAACTGAGATTCTTCAAAGTAGCCACCCTTTGCCTTGATGACAGCTGTGCACACTCTTGGCATTCTCTCAACCAGCTTCATGAGGTAGTCACCTGGAATGAATTTCAATTAACAGGTGTGCCTTGTTAAAAGTTGATTTGTGGAATTTCTTTCATTCTTAATGCATTTGAGCCATTCAGTTGTGTTGTGACAAGGTAGTCCCCTATAGCTCAGTTGGTAGAGCATGGCGCTTGCAACGCCAGGGTTGTGGGTTCGTTTCCCACGGGGGGCCAGTATGAAAATAATGTATGCACTCTCTGGATAAGAGCGTCTGCTAAATGACTAAAATGTAAAAATGTACAAATGTAGGGATGGTATACAGAAGATAGCCCTATTTGGTAAAAGACCAAGTCCATATTATGCCAAGAACAGCTCAAATAAGCAAAGAGAAACGACAGTCCATCATTACTTTAAGAAACAAAAGTCAGTCAATCCGGAAAATGTCAAGAACTTTGAAAGTTTCTTCAAGTGCAGTTGCAAAAACCTAATCAAGTGCTTTGATGAAACTGGCTCTCATGAGGACCACCACAGGAAAAGAAGACCCAGAGTTACCTCTGCTGCAGAGGATAAGTTTATTAGAGTTAACTCAACCTCAGATTGCAGCCCAAATAAATGCTTTACAGAGTTCAAGTAACAGACACATCTCAACATCAACTGTTCAGAGGAGACTGCGTGAATCACCCGACCTCAATCCAATTGAGATGAGTTGAACGGCAGAGTGAAAGAAAAGCGGCCAACAAGTGCTCAGCATATGTGGGAACTCCTTCAAGACTGTTGGAAAAGCATTCCTCATGAAGATGGGTGAGAGAATGGCAAGAGTGTGCAAAGCTGTCATCAAGGCAAAGGGTGGCTACTTTGAATAATCTAAAATCTAAAATATATTTTTATTTGTTTAACACTTTGTTGGTTACTACATGATTCCATGTGTTATTTCATAGTTTTGATGTCTTCACTATTATTCTCCAATGTAGAAAATAGTCAAAATAAAGAAAAACCCTTGAATGAGTGGGTGTGTCCAAACTTTTGACTGGTACTGTATATAAATGAGATATTTCTGTATTTCATTTTCTATTAATTTCATTCAAAACATTCTAACATTGGGCATTCTGACGTAATAGATTTTATTGTAAACATAAACATTGGGTGCCTGGAGAACAGAGGATTCCCCATTATTGCATTTTTACCACCAGCCAATGGGATCACATCCCACCAGAGAAGCTCTCACCATTCAAACCACCCCGCCAGTTCACTCTGTGAACGCTGTAGCTTATTTTTTATCCAGCAAGCAAGAGCAAGGTGCTTCTTTCCTCTAAAATAATAATGATAGATAGATATATCTATAGATACAGTGTATTCGGAAAGTACCCCTTGATTTTTTTCCACATTTTGTTACGTTACAGCCTTATTCTAAAATTGATTAAATTCACGTTTTCCTCATCAATCTACACACAATACTCCTTAATGAAAAAGTGACGAGGTTTTTAGAGATTTTGGCAAATGTATTTAAAATAATGAACAGAAATACCTTATTTACATAAGTATTCAGACACTTTGCTATGAGACTCGAAATTTAGTTCAGGTGCATCCTTTTTCCATTGATCATCCTTGAGATGTTTCTATAACTTGATTGGAGTCCACCTGTGATTGATTGGACATGGTTTGGAAAGGCACACACCTGTCTATATTAGGTCCCACTGTTGACAGTGCATGTCAGAGCAAAAACCAAGCCATGAGGTTGAAGGAATTTTCCGTAGAATTCCGAGACAGGATTGTGTCGAGGCACAGATCTGTGAAAGGGTACCAAAAAATGTCTGCAGCATTGAAGGTCCCCAAGAACATAGTGGCGTCCATCATTCTTAAATGGAAGAAGTTCGGAACCACCAAGATTCTTCCTAGAGCTGGCCGACTGGCCAAACTGAGCAATTGGGGGAGAAGGGCCTTGGTCAGGGAGGTGACCAAGAACCCGATGGTCACTCTGACAGAGCTCCAGTGTTCCTCTGTGGAGATGAGAGAACCTTCCAGAAGGACAACCATCTCTGCAGCACTCCACCAATCAGGCCTTTATGGTAGAGTGGCCAGACGGAAGCCACTCCTCAGTAAAAAGCACACGACAGCCCGCTTGGAGTTTGCCAAAAGGCACCTAAAGGACTCTCAGACCATGAGAAATAGGATTCTCTGGTCTGATGGAACCAAGATTGAACTCTTTGGCCTGAATGCCAAGCGTCACGTCTGGAGGAAACCTGGCACCATCCCGACAGTGAAGCATGCTGGTGGCAACATCATGCTGTGGGGATGTTTTTCAGCGGCAAGGACTGGTAAACTAGTCAGGATCGAGGGAAAGATGAATGGAGCAAAGTACAGAGAGATCCTTGATGAAAACCTGCTCCAGAGCGCTCAGGACCTTAGACTGGGGCGAAGGTTCACCTTCCAACAGTACAACGACCCTACGCACACAGCCAAGACAACGCAGGAGTGGCTTCGTGACATGTCTCTGAATGTCCTTGAGTGGCCCAGCCAGAACCCGGACTTGAACCTGATCGAACATCTCTGGAGAGACCTGAAAATAACTGTGCAGAGATGCTCCCCATTCAACCTGACAGAGCTTGAGAGAATCTGCAGCGAGGAATGGAAGAAACTCTCCAAATACAGGTCTGCCAAGCTTGTAGTCATACCCAAGAAGACTCGAGGCTGTAATCGCTGCTAAAGGTGTTTCAACAAAGTACTTTGTAAGGGTCTGAATATTTATGTAAATGTGATATTTCTGTGTTTTTTTTAAAATTAATTTGCTAACATTTCTAAAACCTGTTTTTGCTTTGTCATTATGGGTTATTGTGTGTAGATTGATGAGGGGAAAAAACAATTTAATACATTTTAGAATAAGGCTATAACGTAACAAATTGTGGGAAAAGTGAAGGGGTCTGAATACTTTCCGAATGCACTGTATATATAGATATAGATTTATATAGATATATTTTTTAATTGCTCAATAAGTGACAACTATATTGCTACTTCTGGGACACGCATTGGGCTAGGCAACTAGTTCAAGAGCTATAACAGGAATAGAGAGAGGATGGAAGAGTCAGAGGCCAGTGGAGATGCATGAATTATGCAAGAATGGAACAGTGAAGACAGAAATGTGTTAGTTAGAAGTTTATTCATAGGATGGTCTATTAATCAACCATTCGTATGATAGTTTTTATATATTTGGCCTACTACAGTGAATTTAGGCATATTTTGGTCTGACGCACGTTTTGTGCCAATGAATTGAACATTTAATAAAATGTGCTAATAAAAAGTATAGTGCCTAGCCTATTTAATGAAACCCTGGCTGTTGATGTAGGCAACAGATCGCAAAGCAGGGAATCCCCGATTCCTCACTGAGCTCATTTTTGGAAATGGCAAGTTCACTTTCTCATCCATAAACGCATATCACGTGCAAGTCAGCAGAATGGGGGCATTTTCATTACGAGGGACGTCTAACGTGGATCGCTAAAATAATGATTATGATCGCATTTCCCCAATTTAAATATTAGGCCTTTCGGGACACCTATACATTTGGCAGCCAAGCACGAGTGATCAGTGTCGCCTTTAATCGTCTAGACTTGATGTTGAAATATCTTTACACCTGGACAAAAAAACACCAGGCTTCCGTCATATACTCCATTTTAATGAAAAAATTAAGAATTACAGGCAGTTTGGAAAAACAAATGTCCATTCAGAAAGTATAAGAGAGGAGGGACAAATAATGTAACTGAAATGAGCATAACATTTTAAAAATGTAAGCAAGTCATGATGATCAGCCAGTGCGAGGAATGAAGACAGGTGCCAGTTTTGCATTTCTTTCCTCTTATTAAAGCAAACGTAGCTCGATTGAATATTTGTAAAATTATTTTGTTATTTATTTTGGTACTTTTTACCCCTTTTTCTCCCCGTGATATCCAATTGGTAGTTACAGTCTTGTCAAGAGAGCCATGCGTCCTCCGAAAGCCGGATATGTAGTGACGCCTCTAGCACTGCGGTGCAGTGCCTTAGACCGCTGCGCCACTTGAGAGGCCAGCTCGATTGAATCTTGTAGGCTAATATTTTCCCTATCATTATTTCTCTCGCTCTCATTACGGAGTCATCTTTGAACAACATGATCTTGCATTGACACTGCCTTCTAACAAGGGAATTACCGCAGCAGGCATTGTTTTATGTCAGCGCGTTGGATTAAGCCTACACATCGGTTGAGGGACGAGTGTCGAGGCGGAGTGACACCATCTGACGTGAGACAATGCGTAGCAGGTTTATTGTTATTGTTTATTGTTTTTAAAATTCTATATTGCGCCAAATTTGCGCACACCCCATGTTCCATAACATTGTCATGGAAAAGATTGTTGTTTCCAACTACCAATCAGCAAGTGCGCCGTAAATCCGGCTGCATATTGAATGTTGAGATTACCGAAAGACCAGTCTCTTTGGAAAATGACAGGAGTGGAATGTTAGCTAAGAAGACTGGTACCCAGACTAGCTCTTAAACAAAGCGTGCCATGACTATGAAAATGATATATTCTGAATCAGGGGAGGATGGAGAAAAATCCACTTTGGGGGGTGGGGGCGGGGGCAGGCTTGGCACACTTTGTTTAAGAGCTATTGAAGATTGAAATCAGATAATATATACAGTGGGGAGAACAAGTATTTGATACACTGCCGATTTTGCAGGTTTTCCTACTTACAAAGCATGTAGAGGTCTGTAATTTTTATCATAGGTACACTTCAACTGTGAGAGACGGAATCTAAAACAAAAATCCAGAAAATCACATTGTATGATTTTTAAGTAATTCATTTGCATTTTATTGCATGACATACGTATTTGATACATCAGAAAATCAGAACTTAATATTTGGTACAGAAACCTTTGTTTGCAATTACAGAGATCATACGTTTCCTGTAGGTCTTGACCAGGTTTGCACTCACTGCAGCAGGGATTTTGGCCCACTCCTCCATACAGACCTTCTCCAGATCCTTCAGGTTTCGGGGCTGTCGCTGGGCAATACGGACTTTCAGCTCCCTCCAGGACAACTCAGGTCTGGAGACTGGCTAGGCCACTCCAGGACCTTGAGATGCTTCTTACGGAGCCACTCCTTAGTTGCCCTGGCTGTGTGTTTCGGGTCGTTGTCATGCTGGAAGACCCAGCCACGACCCATCTTCAATGCTCTTACTTAGGGAAGGAGGTTGTTGGCCAAGATCTCGCGATACATGGCCCCATCCATCCTCCCCTCAATACGGTGCAGTCGTCCTGTCCCCTATGCAGAAAAGCATCCCCAAAGAATGATGTTTCCACCTCCATGCTTCACGGTTGGGATGGTGTTCTTGGGGTTGTACTCATCCTTCTTCTTCCTCCAAACACGGCGAGTGGAGTTTAGACCAAAAAGCTCTATTTTTGTCTCATCAGACCACATGACCTTCTCCCATTCCTCCTCTGGATCATCCAGATGGTCATTGGCAAACTTCAGACGGGCCTGGACATGCGCTGGCTTGAGCAGGGGGACCTTGCGTGCCCTGCAGGATTTTAATCCATGGCGGCGTAGTGTGTTACTAATGGTTTTCTTTGAGACTGTGGTCCCAGCTCTCTTCAGGTCATTGACCAGGTCCTGCCGTGTAGTTCTGGGTTGATCCCTCACCTTCCTCATGATCATTGATGCCCCACGAGGTGAGATCTTGCATGGAGCCCCACACCGAGGGTGATTGACCGTCATCTTGAACTTCTTCCATTTTCTAATATTTGTGCCAACAGTTATTGCCTTCTCACCAAGCTGCTTGCCTATTGTCCTGTAGCCCATCCCAGCCTTGTGCAGGTCTACAATTCTATCCCTGATGTCCTTACACAGCTCTCTTGTCTTGGCCATTGTGGAGAGGTTGGAGTCTGTTTGATTGAATGTGTGGACAGGTGTCTTTTATACAGGTAACGAGTTCAAACAGGTGCAGTTAATGCAGGTAATGAGTGGAGAACAGGAGGGCTTCTTAAAGAAAAACGAACAGGTCTGTGAGAGCCGGAATTCTTACTGGTTGGTAGGTGATCAAATACTTATGTCATGCAATAAAATGCAAATTAATTACTTAAAAATCATACAATGTGATTTTCTGGATTTTTGTTTTAGATTCCGTCTCTCACAGTTGAAGTGTACCTATGATAAAAATTACAGACCTCTACATGCTTTGTAAGTAGGAAAACCTGCAAAATCAGCAGTGTATCAAATACTTGTTCTCCCCACTGTATACAGCTCTGAAAAAAAGTAAGAGACCACTGCAAAATTATCAGTTTCTCTGGTTTTACTATTTATAGGTATGTGTTTGGGTGAAATTAACATTTTTGTTTTATTCTATAAACTACTGACAACATTTCTCCCAAATTCCAAATAAAAATATTGTCATTTAGAGCATTTATTTGCAGAAAATGACAACTGGTCAAAATAACAAAAAAGATGCAGTGTTGTCAGACCTCGAATAATGCAAAGAAAATAAGTTCATGTTAATTTTTAAACAACACAATACTAATGTTTTAACTTAGGAAGAGTTCAGAAATCAATATTTGGTGGAATAACCCTGATTTTCAATCACAGCTTTCATGTGTCTTGGCATGCTCTCCACCAGTCTTTCACATTGATGTTGGGTGACTTTATGCCACTCCTGGCGCAAAAATTCAAGCAGCTCGGCTTTGTTTGATGGCTTGTGACCATCCATCTTCCTCTTGATCACATTCCAGAAGTTTTCAATGGGGTTCAGGTCTGGAGATTGGGCTGGCCATGACAGGGTCTTGATATGGTGGTCCTCCATCCACACCTTGATTGACCTGGCTGTGTGGCATGGCGCGTTGTCCTGCTGGAAAAACCAATCCTCAGAGTTGGGGAACAATGTCAGAGCAAAAGGAAGCAAGTTTTCTTCCAGGACAACCTTGTACGTGGCTTGATTCATGCGTCCTTCACAAAGACAAATCTGCCTTGGCTTGTAGGCCTCTCCAGGTCTCCGTCTAACCATTTAGACGACCAGGTGTTGGGCAAAGCTGAAAATTGGACTCATCAGAGAAAATGACCTTAATCCAGTCCTCTACGGTCCAATCCTTATGGTCTTTTGCAAACCTCAGCCTGGCTTTTCTTTGCTTCTCATTGATGAAGGACTTTTTTCTAGCTTTGCACGACTTCAGCCCTGCCCCTAGGAGCCTGTTTCGAACCGTCCTCGCCGTGCACTTCACCCCAGCTGCCGTTTGCCATTATTTTTATAGGTCACTTGATGTCATCCTACGGTTGTTGAGTGACATTCGAATGAGTTGGCCCTCATCCCGGTCAGTAGAGAGTCGTTTTCGCTCTCTGCCGGTCTGTAGCTTTGTTGTCCCCAATGTCTGCTGCTTGACCTTGTTCTTATGAACCGCCATCCCTCTGCCAGTAAAGCCAGAATTGAACCCTTCTTTTCCTCTCTCAAAACTTTCCTTTTCAACTCTTTTGGCATGGTCAATAGTTATTTTTGGATTAATATTACTTTTGAGGTACTATTAGCACTGTTTTTGCCATCCAGCTGGTCCTATTGCAAGAGGATAGCGATGACCACAGCAGTGGTTTTTATACTTTTTCTCGTTAAATAAGATTTGGTTCAGGTGATCACCTAATCAGTACCTAATTCAGTAGAATGAGGTGTGCCTGTGTTGGAATTCAACATACACTGGAATGGAATGGCTGTCATACATGTAGAGATGCTGATTTAAGAAAAAGAAAAAATCCAGAGCTGTATATATAAAATTAAAAGGTATGGATTTTTCCTCTAACTCCCCCGAGTTCTGCAACCAAATTGTACGCATTGCCCTCGTGTGGCAATGTTTGCAAACACAGAAAGAGGTCTATACCACAGTAGCTAACCTAACAACCTGTTTTCCCCCAATCACTCTCTCAGGTGAAGGACATCTCACTGGAGGACACAGGAGCTTTGTGAAGCCAGCGGGACACAATACATGGAGAGATGACCAACCAATCACTGTTGATGAGGGGAGTGGAACCTCAACCCAGCACGTTATCGTGATAGAGGTTAGTGTAGTGCAGTGTTGCATAAAAAATTACTTTGTAAATCAAATGTGGCCTGTTTATCTCAGCTATTCACTTGCTTACATGTACATCCTAATGTATCTGCCATAGGGGAGCTTGTGAGACTTCCCTACAACATTGTTATCCAATTATATTCATGTACCGATAAAAACCTCCTCTTTTCTTGTCAGTCTGCAGATGCAGAGGCTGCAGTTCCTGGTGTCAAGCAAGAGAGGTCTGAAGGAAAGGAGGACCCACGGCACAGCAGAGACATCCAGACTGGAGGGTCTGGAGCGCCACCTGTAGCCACGGAGGACAACACCACCACCCCAGCGCAGCCCTGGACCCGAAGCAGCATCACGGAGGTCAGTGGAACGCAGAACGCCGTTCTCAAGTCAGCGACAGACACCAAGACTATAACTGTAACACACAGGCTCTTACACACAGGATCTGACCACATATCAGACCAAGAGAGACTGGGGCTGGGGATACTGGGCTGTCCTCCTGCTCCTGGCTCAGATTATTTACCGGTATTTCACCAGAGCCAGAGGACGGTTCATTCCCGTGGAGATGGTGATGGTGATGCGTTAGACACTGGCGGTGATGTTCCGTCTTGTTCTTATTCTACAGAGATGGACCCTGGCAACATGCCCTTGGGTTTAGAGACACAGACTGATCTGTCTAGAGGGGACTGGAACCAGTACAGTAGTAGTGTATACTCTGAAGGGTGCCTAGATAAGAAAGGGGAGGGTCTGGTCGTAGATGACGTGACTGTGAAAGTGGAGGGTGACGTTCCTCCCACATGGAATGCAGATAGTAACCTAGGAGACGGACACTCACAGGGCAGAGATTTCTTAGATTACAGGGAAAGCTTAGAGACAAATCCAAATGTTGCGACCCACTCTCCTTTACACTTGTTCAGGGATCACGACCCAGTGTCCACATCGATGGGACCTTCCGATTCACACAGCCACATGCTTTTCGATCAAGTTTTGAACTCAAATGACAGGGCTAGAGCCCAGGCTCAGGGTGGGGGAGCCACATCAGGCAATAGTAAAGAGAAAAGGTTCAGCTGTACCCAGTGTCACATGCGCTTCACCGAGGCAGGCACCCTGAAGAGGCACCAGAGGGTCCACACAGGGGAGAAACCCTACAGCTGCCCCCAGTGTGTGAAGAGGTTCTCCCGCCAGGACCATCTGAAGATGCACCTGAAGATACACACGGGAGAGAGGCCGTTTGCCTGTATACACTGCGGGAAGAGGTTTTCAGAGAGGAGCTACCTCAGGATACACCTGCAGAAAAACCATTCCACTCTATAACATAGAAAGTAACCATTCCACTCGATAGCTTTTGACGTTTAGATCAATCCCTGTATTAAAGGTAGACTCAGCGAGATGATGTAGATGCACAAAGTAAACCGCAGTAGTGGGTCAATTTCCACAACAACTAAGTGCGTTGAAATGCAAGGCCCAGACATTGTGGGATATACAGGTGCAGCTCAATAAATTAGAATGTTGTGGAAAGTTAAGTGATTTCAATAATTCAATTGACAAAGTGAAACTCATATATATCATGGATTAATTACACAAAAAGTGAAATAGTTCAAGCCTGTATTTGTTTTAATCTTGATGATTACGACTTACAGCTCATGAAAACCCCAAATTCAGTATCTCAGAAAATTTGAATATTGTGAAAAGGTTCAATATTGTAGACTCAAGGTGTCACACTCGAATCAGCTAACTAACTCAAAACACCTGCAAAGGTTTCCTGAGCCTTTAAATGGTATCTCAGTCCAGTTCAGTAGGCTTCACAATCATGGGGAAGACTGCTGACTTGACAGTTGTGCAGAAGACAGTCATCAATACCCTCCACAAGGAGGGAAAGCCTCAAAAGATCATTGCTAAAGAAGCTGGCTGTTCACAGAGTGCTGTATCCAAGCATATTCATGGGGTCGAGTGGAAGGAAGAAGTATGGTAGGAAAAGGTGCACAAGCAACAGGGATAACCAGAGCCTTGAGAGGATTGTCAAGCAAAGGCCATTCAAAAATGTGGGGGAGCTTCACAAGGAGTGGACTGAGGCAGGAGTCAGTGCATCAAGAGCCAACACGCACAGACGTATCCAGGAAATGGGCTACAACTGTCGCATTCCTTTTGTCAAGCCACTCCTGAACCAGAGGCAACGTCAGAAGCGTCTTACCTGGGCTAAGGAGAAAAATAACTGGTCTGTCGCTCAGTGGTCCAAAGTCCTCTTTTCAGATTAAAGTACATTTTGCATTTCATTTGGCAATCAAGGTCCCAGAGTCTGGAGGAAGAGTGGAGAGGCACAGAATCCAAGTTGCTTGAAGTCCAGTGTGAAGTTTCCACAGTCAGTGATGATTTGGGGAGCCATGTCATCTTCTGGTGTTGGTCCACTGTGTTTCATCAAGTCCAAAGTCAACTCAGCCGTCTACCAGGAAATGTTAGAGCACTTCATGCTTCCTTCTGCTAACAAGCTTTATGGAGATGCTGATTTCATTTTCCAGCAGGACTTGGCACCTGCCCACACTGCCAAAGGTACCAATACCTGGTTCAATGACCATGGGATTACTGTGCTTGATCGGCCAGCAAACTCGCCTGATCTGAACCCCATAGAGAATTTATGGGGTATTGTCAAGAGGAAGATAAGAGACACGAGACCCAACAATACAGACGAGCTGAAGGCCGCTATCGAAGCAACCTGGGCTTCCATAACACCTCAGCAGTGCCACAGGCTGATCGACTCCATGCCACGCCGCATAGATGCAGTGATTCATGCAAAAGGAGCCCCAACCAAGTACTGACTGCATGTACAAGAACATACTTTTCAGAAGGCCGACATGTCTGTATTACATTTCCTTTTTTCACTGGTCTTATGTCATATTCTAATTTTCTGAGATACTGAATTTGGGGTTTTCATGAGCTGTAAGCCGTAATCATCAAGATTAAAACAAATACAGGCTTGAACTATTTCACTTTTTGTGTAATTAATCCACAATATATATGAGTTTCACTTTGTCAATTGAATTATTGAAATTACTTAACTTTTCCACAATATTCTAATTTATTGAGCTGCACCTGTATAAGGCATATTTAGAGGGCATCAGGTAGCCTAGCGGTTAAGAGCTTTGGGCTAGTAACCAAAAGGTGGCTGGTTCGAATCCCTGAGCCGACTAGGTGAAAAATCTGTCTGTGCCCTTGATCACGGCACTTAACCCTAATTTCTCCTGTAAGTCGCTCTGGATAAGAGTGTCTGCTAAATGACTTAAACATGTAAATGTAAAATGACATACAGTATAAGCCTAAAAAGCATTTTACACATTGTGTTTGTACTGTGTAGTTATATGATGTTCACAAATGCCTATTTCATTACTTCCATTCAACTACTTCTTTCCCCAAGACACTTTTAATGAGAAGAATGCAGTTTATCAAGTTCATGCAGATTTTTAGTTGAGACGTGTATATGTGGTTTTCATAAGGTGTATTTAAAACTGGTTTATGTTTAATAAACACAAAATGGGACTTTTCATTCTAAGACTTTCATTGAGATTCTCTTCAGTATACATCACATCTGATCTCACCCTATTCTGCATACACCCAACAGAGCTTTATAACCAATATACTCTTACTAAATATACCTACACAAACCCACACACTAACACACACCTACTGTACATGTCACAATAGTTTAGTCAGGTTTGTCTGATGATGACTTTTGACTTACCTTAGCTGACTCCTATTTACCCACAACATCATATTTATGTCCACCATGATGGGTTTAACAACAATGAAGTCAGTCTGTAACTACAGTATAGGACTCAAACGTAGTGGGGATGGGTAAACACTCCATGTTGAAAGTGTGTTTATTTTCTGTGTGTGTACGTACCTGTAATCTGTATCACCTGTCTCTTCCAGGAGGAGGAGGATCCAGAGGTGCTGCTGGTGAAGGAGGAGGGGTGTGAGGAGGGTCTGGGGAACCCTGAGGGGACCATGGTCATGGAGGACAACCAGACTACACCTCCTCCTGAACCCACAGAGGAACCAGCTGAGCAGCACAGGAACACACACAGTCTCACTGAGGTGAGCCCCACTGTGAACTACTGTCTGTATGGTATTAGGTCAGGGTCCGTATCCACAAAGCCTCTCAGAGTAGGAGTGCTGATCTAGGATCAGTTTAGCCTTTTAGATCATAATGAATAAGATTATATGGAAAGATCAGCACTCTTTGTGGATACGGGGCCAGGTCTTTATGAATTCTGTGTTAAGTGTGGGACCATTCCTTTTAATTATCAAACCATTAAACAGTGTCAAGTAATCAAATCAACTAAATGTTGCATAGTGCTCATAGCAATCCCTCATTGCCCAATCAGAAGATGCTCCATAGCAGGGTGCTCATATCCGATTTCTTGATCCAACATCCTCTCACTCTGTATCTCTTACAGTCAGTAGACATGGAGGATGGGAAGCCTGATCTGCTGCTGGTCAAAGAGGAGACAATAGAGGACGAACCAGAGAGCATTGACCTGCTGAGTGGGGAGCAAGGTAAGGGAGAAATACATATAGCCCATTGTCTTCCGACAGGTGGCGTCACTCCTACGCGACACTCGTCCCTCATCAGTGCTGGAGGAATCGTCTCACTATCTGACGTAAGACAATGCATATAGTCCATACAGTAATAGATCTTCAATAGGAATAGTGATGCGCCTGGCTATTTTCTCCTCATTCATAAAATGAAATCATACATAAAAAAACACACATTATAATGTCTGAACTTGACCAGTTAATTGACCAAAATGAAGTGAGTGTTCTCTGTCATGTTTGTAAAGTCTAGTTTGTAACCTCTTCCTGCAGGTGGTTGGCTGCAGGCTAACAGAGGAGACTGGGCAACCATCTTGGATTCCCAGACCCAGACCAGTGCAGCCAAGGGCCCAGGGGACAACATCACTGAGCAGGCCAGGACCAGAGGTGACATAGTAGAGGTCAGTGGATGGGACATGATCCTCAACTCTGGGCTGGAGAACAACATGTTAACCACAACCAGAAACAGACAGTCGAAAAACAAAACAGACTGCGGGTACTGGGAGGCATAGATTTGGTCTGCGGGGGGGTCCATATGCGGCAGGAGAGAACAGACACAGACTCGGCTAGCGATGATCCGTCCTGCTCCTATAGTTGTGATTCAGAGAGACTGATGGGACCTCAGGTTAATCCCCCTAACAGGTGCTGCCTTCAGCCTGCCTTCTATAGGATCTATCAACTGGAACATGGACCCTGTGACAACACAGACACTCCCTGGCCTTCATCCTCCTCACACTCTCCTAATGTTAAACCAGACCTCAGACAATGCCAGTGCCTCAACACTAAATGGCAACACAAGCCCATTGACAAATGACAGTAGTAGTAACGCTATCTGTAGATCCGGTGGCAAAGAGAAGCGCTTCCCGTGTTCGTTCTGTGGGAAAGCCTTCAGTTTCCCCCAACAGGTGGGGGGCCACCAGAGGATGCACATGGGGGTGAAACCGTTCGGCTGACACCTGTGCCAGGCCAGTGTTTCACACTCGTCCAACCTGATGTGGCAGGGGAGAAATCCTACAGCTGCTCCCCAGTGTGAGAAGAGGTTCTCCTGCCAGCATCAGCTGAAGAAGCACCCGAAGGTCCACGCGGGAGAGAGGCCTGTATGCACTGCGGGAAGAGGTTCTCCGAGAGCAGCTACCTCAGGATACACCAGCAGAAAATGCACACGGCCCATGTATAGAGTATAGTGACATGTAATGTAGTACTAGTTAGTTTGTAGTTAATTCTGTTGGTTGTGGATGTAGTAGGGAACTGGGTGAGGTGAACTGAGGAAAGAATGAGTATGATGAGGCAGAGTAGATGATATGGTGATGGTTGGTGTGATGGTGTCTGTAAAAATGCTTCACTGATTAAGTGTCATGTTTTCTTGACATAAAGTAGTGAAGATGTGTGTAATGTTGAACCTTTTCCAAAGTATTCTAAAAGGTATTTTATTAAAGCGAAGGTACGGAACAGTTAATGTAATATTGAGAATGTACTCAGGTTGTCCCTCGTTTATAGAGGCACAGACCAGTGTCCCTTCTTTTTATAAAAATAGTTTATTAGGACAAAAGAGCAAAGTGGAAGATACTGTATCAATGGGTTTGTAGGAGCAGATCAGGTTCACATTATTTAGGTTAAATGCTTAATGCATATAGAGTTCTAGTAGGCTATCAGAAGCTCATATAGCTATTCAGGTCTAAGAAACGGTGACAAAAGCCAAATCTGAATCCAAAAACAGAACACAATGTAAGAAATACAGCATGGCTACAATGCATGGTTTAAAGATGAAAATGCAATTGGTTAAGCATGAAACGCACTGAGAATCTCACTGCAGATAGACTGCCAATAGGTACTTATCACAGTGGGAGGCCGTTCCTTCTCTTGCTAGAACAAAAGCGGTACCTGCTGCGTGCCGACCCGGAAGCGACAAACCTGTTGAGTCTACTTGTAGAATCGTAATGCTCGTCAGTGGCCAACAACTTGACCTTAAGTCAATCCGAGAGCACGAACTGGGGGAGCTAAAAGGAGTGACAACAAAATGGAAAAGAATAGGGCATTTTCTCTGTACATCCGCGGTTAAATGTCATGAGCCAGTCACACTTCATATGCAATGGAAGCTATGGGATGGTAGCTCCTGTAGCTCAGTTGGTAGAGCATGGCGTTTGCAATGGCAGGGTTGTGGGTTCGATTCCCACGGGGGGCCAGTATGAAAAATGTATGCACTCACTAACTGTAAGTCGCTCTGGATAAGAGCGTCTGCTAAATGACTAAAAATGTAATGTAGCTAGCGAAGTGCACAGACGCAATGCACACAACAGTAAATACTTCCTCCCAGCAACCTAACCACTGTAGCTAGTATTGACATAATTAAATCACAATGGATTAGTTTCCATGAAACAGCTGCCTGTGTTAGTGCAGTGTCCTTAGCTAGCTATGGTGTGCTAGCTAGCGAATATGCTAACGTTAGCTAGATAGCTAAACATTTGGCCATGGGCTGGTACTGGTAGTATGAGATTATGCAGAGTGAATTACATCTTCTTCGTTATCTTGCTAGGTAGCTATCTAGCTGTGGCCGTCTGGCTAGTATCAACAAGGGCTTTCTACAAAATAGCAACATTAGCACAGCTATTTAGCTAACATTGGAATCTAGACCATAAGTAAGTAACACACGGACATCCATTGCCAAGCAATGCTACTGCCACCTTCTGGTTTGGAGTAGTTTAACAAGGCTGAGTGGCTGACGACTTCAAGGTCTTTGCTGTGTGAACTCAAAAGAGATTGACTGTCGACACTGTTCAGAGGTGCTAAGTACTGTCGGCAGGCAAACGTTTGACAATCCTACCAGTGTGTCTGAGCTTTTACAAAAAGCAATACAGTTCATTCATCAATACAACAATAGAATCAGCAAAAGTAACATAGCGTATCTTATCTGTAACCAGTGTTGTAAAGTACTTAAGTAAAAATACTTGAAAGTACTACTTAAGTAGTTTTTTTGGGGTATCTGTACTTTACTATTTATATTTTTTACAACTTTTACTTCACTACATTCTTAAAGAAAATGATGTAATTTTTACTGCATACATTTCCCCTGACACCCAAAAGTACTCGTTACATTTTGAATGCTTAGCAGGACAGGAAAATATTCTAATTCACACACTTATCAAGAGAACATCCCTGGTCATCCCTACTGCCTCTGATCTGCCGGACTCACTAAACACATGCTTAGTTTGTAAATTATGTCTGAGTGTTGGAGCGTGCCCCTGGCTATCCTTACATTTAAAAAAAACAACAAGAAAATGGTGCCGTTTGTTTTGCTTAATATAAGGAAATTGAAATGATTTACTTTTGATAAAGTATATTTGAGCAATTACATTTACTTTTGATACTTAAGTATATTTAAAACCAAATACTTTTAGACTTTTTCTCAAGTAGGATTTTACTGGGTGACTCACTAATACTTGAGTCATTTTCTATTAAGGTATCTTTACTTTTACTCAGTAAAGGGGGGGGGGGGTCTGACACCAAACTTCTACCTGGTTACATTAACATAGTGTGAAATTATATTTTACTTGTCACATGTATCGTTTTGTGCGATAAAAGTACTGTACTTCGAAGTTATGTGAGCTTATGGCCATTTTGTTGAAATGAAATACAAACTTGACTCTGCTGACTTGATTTTTTATTTGTATTTTTAGGGACAGTTTCCCTTACCTCAGTCAAACCCAAACATTATACTTCATTCTTAAATTAACACATATGGAATTGTTTTAATAATAGACTCCAATGGCTCCATATTGTTAGGTAATTTTATCACAGTATTAGAGATGGTCTTGACTGTGGTTAACAGTTTATAATATCATGTCATGTTTCTGTGTGTACAGCAAAGAGTTTCTTATATGAACTTTGACACTTTTCTCTACAATATTTTTTTGCAGTCTGCAGTCGAAGAAGACCTGCTGATATCCAGTGTTACTGGTGGGAGAGAGTGGACCTCTGAGATGGCTGGTCACAAACCCTGGCCCCGGATCAGGATCCTGGATCAGGAGTCTTCGCTCTTCCTTTCCGAGTCGGAACCAGGACCCAAACGCGAGGTTGAGAGACTCCACCACCACACAGAACACAACCAGTGGACAGGTGGACTGAACAACCTCAGTCCTGGTGGTCATCAGAGAGATAGAGGCTCCAGTCAGGGATCCAGTCTGCAGCCCAGACCCTTCTCTTCACAGTCTCAGTGCAGGGATGAAGCAGGGCCTGGGGCTGATAGAGATAGACCCTCCTTTTCCTATGATTCAAACACCACAGTATCCATGATGAATAGAGCAGGTCACCCTGGGTTTCAGCCTTCACAGAGAGAGGTGGGAGACCCCCCTGGCGGTAGTCTTTCAGGAAGTCGGTCTTCTCCTTCAGGGTCTAGTCTAATGCCTGGTGACTGGGTTCATAGAAGGCCTGGGCCTGGACCTAGTGTTCCTCAGCTTCCTCATGGTAACCCCACAAATGCAGACAGGGTCAGGATGAGCGTTCACCATGAGAGGTACCTAGCCTATAACACAGCACACAATCCCAACAACACCCAAACAATGACTAGAGGTCAAGGAGGGAGCTCAAAGACTAACCACCTGAGGGCGGTGGTTCCTGCTTCTACCTCCTCTGGTGTCATTGGGTCACAACGTGGAAGGCCGAGCATTAAGACGGACGCCGACAAGCCGTACGCCTGCCCCACTTGTGGGAAGCGCTTTGCTCATGCAAACTATGTGAAGCAGCACCAGACCGTTCACACCAAGGAGAGGCCATTCATGTGCACTCTGTGTTACAAGAGCTTCTCCTTCCAGAGTAACCTTATTAAACATAGGAGTGTCCACAATGGGGAGAAATCATAGCAGTGTGGCTTGAGATGTACACAGGGGATATCTGGGAACCATTCTTTAACTGATATATTATAGTTATCATGTGAAGTGTTTTTGGATTACTAAGTCCCTCAGTGCTGTTCAATGTCGGTCCTGGAGGGCCAAAACACTTCTGGATTTCATCCTCTCCTTCTAATAAGGGACTAATTCAGACCTGGGACACCAGGTGAGCGCAATTAACTAACAGGTAGAAACAAATACCAGAAGTGTTTCGGCCCTCCAGGACTGAACAGTAGTTAGTTTTCTACAAAAAAATTGGTGATACAATCTGTTAATAAATGAGAAATCATGTTGTCCTTTTGATATGTTGATTTTGTATTTGCTTGTTTATCATTTAGAATAAAAATTGGCCTCAGTTTTCTTGGCTTCCTTCGAACCTATAGGTTTCTGTCCTTACTGATCTAGCCAACCATTCTTTTTAGGTCATTTACGGTACATTTTCTAAACAAGCCTGCTCTGAGCTTGAAATATACTGATCATGGCCTTTTCTCAATTGGTTTTGAGCAACTTTTGCGTCCTCTCTCGCCTCCTTTTGAAAAAGGTCAAAGGTAATCAAGGAGAGGCAATGTGGACGAAAATGCTCTTGTATGAAATGAGACTACTTCTCCATATTCGCGGGTCATGAGGCAAATAATGTTTACGGGTGGATCACAGAATACATGTGTAAAGTGATAATTAAGTTAGTAGTGCAAGACATTTTATAGATAAACATAAGTAGCATATTGTTTTTAAATTGCTTTTCCCCACCAACAAAACAAAAGCAGATGACTGACTATCAATGAGGGGAGGACACTTCCGTTTGTCCACTAACGAATTTACTTCTCCTCAACCACTTATCGGTTTCCGGTTCACGGAGGACAGACTTTATCCAAATAAGGAAAGGTGCATGAATAGGTTTGATGTGTAACATATTAAGTAATACCGTATTTCAAAGTACTGCGCGCATAATCTTTTTATTTAGCCGCACACTTTGAGCCAACCAATAACATCCATTCTCTGTAAACGTAAGTAAACAATGTCCAAGAACAAATTCCACGTTAGTATTTTTGTTGTTATTTAGACGTTTATTAACACTCGAACTCAAAACTGCACGACATCGCATACATATCCCATGCAGTCTTTAAATCGCGTTGGAGACAGGACTTGGTTGATAGATGTTATCTAGGTAACGCTAACTAGCTGCTAATGTTACCTAACAATGGCTAACTATATGGTTTTTCACACTCAAATAGCCTCCATCATGGAGGTGCTAGCGAATTCAGCCGTGGCAGAGATCTGTAAACTCGTAGACGACGACTATGCAGTGTTTCGTTTAGAAATTTCTCAAAGCCAGAAAGAAAACAGGGCATTGCGGAGGAAACTACAGCTACTGGAACTGAAGGTGTCACGGGAGCGCGCAGAGAGGACAACGAGAGATCGCGTCCTCGCCAGTCGTCCCAGTAGTGTCAAGATCCTCGACCGATACAGAGGAATGGCAAGAGGTACATCTTGCAGAAGGCCGAGGCTGTGGGTCAGGTCTAGAAGGGATGTCATGCCGCTAATAGCACAGTTGATTGATTTAATTAATTTACTGTTATCATACTCAATTAAAAGAATGATGCATGGAACATAATCAATCAATAAATTACATCCTTGCCAATTGTAGTCAGTGTCAAAAGTGTACAATGTAGCGTTGATCATTGACAGTACTTACTTAACCACTCCTTTTCCCTCAATCACTCTATTAGGTGAAGGACATCTCACTGGAGGCCACAGGAGCTTTGTGAACCCAGCGGGACACAGCACGTGGAGAGATGACCAACCCATAGCTGCTGTTGAGGGGAGTGCAACATCAACCCAGCATGTTATCGTGATAGAGGTTAGTGTCATAGTGTAACATAAAAAATGACAGTACATCAAATGTTGCCAGTTAATTTTTTAGAAAGGCTCCCCTCAGCTATTAATTTGCATACATGTACATCCTTATTTATCTGCCATAGGGGAGCTTGTGAGACTTCCCTACGACATTGTTATCCAATTCAAATCATGTACTAATAATAACCTCCTCTCTTCTTGTGTCAGTCTGCAGATGCAGAGGCTGCAGATCCTGGGGTCAAGCAGGAGAGGACTGAAGGAGAGGACCCAAGACACAACAGAGACATCCAGACTGGAGCAGTGGTTGGAGTGGCGCCCCCTGTAGCCATGGAGGACCTCCCCACCGTCACCATGCCCCAGGCCAGGACCCGACGCAGCATCAGGGAGGTCAGTGGAATGGCGAACGCCGTCCTCAAGTCAGAGACATACACCGAGACTTTAACTGTAACACAAAGGCTCTTACACACAGGGTCTGACCACAGATCAGATCCAGAGAGGCTGGGGCTACTGGGCTGACCTCCTATTCTTTTAATTGTGTATGATAACAGTAAATTAATTAAATCAATCAACTTTGCTATTAGCGGTATGACATTCCTTCTAGACCTGACCCACAGCCTCGGCCTTCTGCAAAATGTACCTCTTGCCATTCCTCTGTATCGGTCGAGGATCTTGACACTACTGGGACGACTGGCGAGGACGCGATCTCTCGTTGTCCTCTCTGTGCGCTCCCGTGACACCTTCAGTTCCAGTAGCTGTAGTTTCCTCCGCAATGCCCTGTTTTCTTTCTGGCTTTGAGAAATTTCTAAACGAAACACTGCTCCGAATATTTACCGGTATTTCGCCAGAGGACGGTTAATTCCCGTGGGGATAGTGATGCGTTAGACACTGGCGGTGATGATCCATCTTGTTCTTATGCTACAGAGATGGACCCTAGCAACATGCCCTTGGGTTTAGAGACACAGACTGATCTGTCTAAAGGGGACTGGAACCAGTACAGTAGTAGTGTATACTCTGAAGGGTGCCTAGCTAAGAAAGGGGAGGGTCTGGTCGTAGATGAAGTGACTGTGAAAGTGGAGGGCGACGTTCCTCCCACATGGAATGCAGATAGTAACCTAGGAGACAGACACTCACAGGGGAGAGATTTCTTAGATTACAGGGAAAGCTTAGAGACAAATGCAAATGTTGCGACCCACTCTCCTTTACACTTGTTCAGGGATCACGACCCAGTGTCCACATCGATGGGTTCTTCCGATTGAAACGTCCTTTTCGATCAGGTATTGAACTCAAAGGACCAACGGGCCAAGTCGCAGGGAGGGGCAGCAACATCAGTCAATAGGAAAGCGAAACGGTTCCTCTGCATGTTCTGTAACAAAGGCTTCAGCTGCCCCCATAAGGTGGAGATCCACCAGAGGGTCCACACAGGGAAGAAATCATATAGCTGCACCCATTGTGAGAAGAGATTCGCCCGCCAGCACCAGCTGAACATGCACCTGAAGGTCCACAGGGGAGAGAGGCCGTTCGCCTGTACACACTGCAGAAAACATAATGTCAAAGTGGAATTATGTTTTTTGAAATTTGTACAAATTATAAAAAATGAAAAGCTGAAATGTCTTGAGTCAATGAGTATTCAACCCCTTTGTTATGGCAAGCGTAAATAAGTTCAGGAGTAAAAATGTGCTGAACAACTCATATAATAAGTTGCATGGACTCACTCTGTGTGCAATAATAGTGTTTAACATGATTTTTGAATGACTACCTCATCTCTGTACCACGCACATATAATTATCTGTAAGGTCCCTCAGTCAGTCAATCAGTGAATTTCAAACACAGATTCAACCACAAAGACCAGGGAGGTTATCCAATGCCTCGTAAAGAAGGGCACCTATTGGTAGATGAAACAAAAACGGACATTGAATATCCCTTTGAGCATTGTGAAGTTATTAATTACACTTTTAATGGTGTATCAACACACCCAGTCACTACAAAGAGACATGCGTCCTTCCTAACTCAGTTGCCGGAGAGCAAGGAAACTGCTCAGGGATTTCACCATGAGGCCAATGGTGACTTTAAAACAGTTACAGAGTTTAATGGCTGTGATGGGAGAAAACTGAGGATGGATCAACAACATTGTAGGTACTCCACAATACTAACCTAATTGACAAAAGAAGTAAGCCTGTACAGAATAAAAATATTCCAAAACATGCATCCTGTTTGCAACAAGGCACTAAAGCAGTCATACTCAAATGGTGGATCGCGGTCCATATCCGGACCCAGCAAAGGGTCAATACGGACCGAACAGCACCAAACGATATCGAAGTCAGTAAATAATTTAATTTCAGACAGCTTTCAAACATGATCGACCGGGCGCCGTTTCCCAAGTGCAGTGCAGCCTCTCTCTGTCTCTAGCAGTGGTGAAGAAACACCAGCCTGGGGCCGTGTCCTATCCAATCGCGTGCATTTATGCAAATTAGTCTCATCCAATCGCATAAATATATGCAAATATCTTCGACAGTGAAAGACTGTGTTGGGACTGGGAGCAAGCAGCAGACAGACACACACGGAAATACGTCCATCGATAGACATTGTGAATGTGAGGATGGCTTGTTCAAAGAAAATAAAAGTTGATAGCAAAAATCACATTTTCAAAGACGAGTGGACAGACAAGTATGCATTAATTCTCCTCGCATTAAGTTCAAAACCAATGTGTCTGATATGCTCAGAGTCCGTAGCGCTCGTGAAAAGTGCCAATGTGAAGCGCCACTATGACACAAAACACAGTCATTTCGAGCAAACGTATCCCCAAAACACAGAGGTGAGAACGAGAAAAATCAATCAGCTCAAAGCCCAATATGCGAGGTCATCATAGCTGACAGAGGTTAATGCCAGCTATGATGACTTACTACTGCACAACAATGTCAGATGGCTCAGCAAAGGCAGGGTTTTGGATGCGCTTTTGGGTCATTCGGAAGGAGATAAAATCTTTCCGATCAGAGCAAAAGAGTGAAAAGGCAAGTCAGTTTACAGAGTTAATGGAAGATATGGAAAAAAATGCAAACAGCTGCAATTTTGGCAGACATTACATCACATCTTAATGAGCTCATCATTGTTAAGCTGCAGGGACAGAACAACACCGTGTGTGATTTGATAACAGCAGTCTGGGCTTTCCAGAGGAAATTTGAGATTTTCAAGACTGATCTCCAGGGAGAACTTGTCCACTTCCCCAATCTTCTGGAGCAAACCCAGGGAAAGAAAGATGTGCCCCACCATGGTGGTTTCATACAGAAGCTGATGGATAACTTCAAGGCTCACTTTGATGACTTTGCTCTTGGAAGACAACTGCTGCTGTTCATACAGAACCCCTTCTTGGTCACAAATGTCACAGAGTTTTCAGAGGAAGCAAATGGGTAAATGTTGCAATACTACAAATGGAGTTGATTGAACTGCAAGAAAATGTGGCTTTGAAAGAGCAGGTTGGTGATTGTGACCCTGTCAGTTTGTGGGGAAAGATGGTGCCTGCAGCTGGTTTCCCTGTTCTAAACAAAATGGCACTACACATCCTGATCATGTTTGGTTCCACATACTGCTGTGAGTCAGCCTTCTCCACAATGAACATTATTAAAACCAAATACCACACCAGGCTCACCAATGAACACCTGCACCAGTGTCTTAGAATTGCACTCACACCATTTCTGTCATTTCTCTCATTAGTCATTGATGCAAGGCCCAGAGTGACTTGTGCATGCATGGAACACAGTCTGTGCACTCAGATTTTCTTTTCTATTGGACTCTCCTTTTCTCTCCATAAAATGTGCACTTTAGTTTATTATTATTATTTATTCAATTAAGAGAAATGCAAGGCCCATGTACATTGGCTCAGTAACTTTTTTGCTTACAGATTACTATGCAACCACTTTTGTTCTTCAGCAATGTTGTCACAAATGTGCACTTCATTATATTTTTGTCAAAAGAGAAACCATTCATTTTTAAAATACTTTTTGTTGTACTAATTTCTTAACTTTCTTTGAAGCAGCATGACAAATAGTAATAGCCTACTTACTACTACAGTACAGCCTGGACAATGCACATGTTCACAGTCAAAATAAAGAAGTTGTTTGTAATTCATTACAATGAATCTGATTGGTTTCATTTAATGTATTTAATAGTAGTCCTGAAAAAAATTGATATAAAGCCATGTATCCCAAATCATAATATGGACAATGGTAAGTTCGTTACTATGCTGTACTAGAGCACCGATAAATGACAATAACTATTCTATCAGGACCTTTCCCACATAGGACATTTGTGTGACTGGACCTTCTCAAATTGCATTTGAATACCCCTGCACTAAAGTAATACTGCAAAAAATGTGGCAAAGCAATTGACTTGAAAGTGTTATGTTTGGGGAAAATACAATACAATACAACACATTTCTGAGTATCACTCTCCAAATTTTCAAGCATAGTGGTGGCTGCATCATGTTATGGGTATGCTTGTAGTCGTTAAGGACTGGGGAGTTTTTCAGGATAAAAAAGACACAGAATGGAGCTATGCACAGGCAAAATCCTAGAGGAAAACCTGGTTCAGTATGCTTTCCACCAGACATTGGGAGATGAATTCACCTTTCAGCAGGACAATAACCTACAACACAAGGCCAAATCTACACTGTTTTTTCTAACTTGATCACTAATAATCAGAATAATTAGAGTGTGCTCTTCTTGACCATTGATGGCCTGATAAATCCTACCCCCGCAAACCTATGTGAACTTTCCTCCACATCTAAATGTGATGAGTTTGCGGCATATTTTAGAGATAAGATAACAAACATTAGGCTGGGTATCAGTCAAGAAAGACCTGATGAGAAGTTTGATGATACACTACATGACCAAAAGTATATGGACACCTGCTCGTTAAACATCTAATTCCAAAATCATGGGCATTAATATGGAGTTGGTCCCCCCTTTGCTGCTATAACAGCCTCCACTTTTCTGGGAAGGCTTTCCACTAGATGTTAGAACATTGTTGCGGGGACTTGCTTCCATTCAGCCACAAGAGCATTAGTGGGTCGGGCATTGATGTTGGGCGATTAAGCCTGGCTCGCAGTCGGCGTTCCAATTCATCCCAAAGATGTTCGATGGGGTTGAGGTCAGGGCTCTGTGCAAGCCAGTCAAGTTATTCCACACCGATCTCGACAAACCATTTCTGTATGGACCTCGCTTTGTGCACGGGGGCAATGTCATGCTGAAATGGGAAACGGCCTTCCCCAAACTGTTGCCACAAAGTTGGAAGCACAGAATCGTCTAGAATGTCATTGTATGCTGTAGCGTTAAGATCTCCCTTCACTGGACCTAAGGAGCCTAGCCCGAACCATGAAAAACAGCCCCAGACCATTATTCCTCCTCCACCAAACCTCACAGTTGGCATTATGCATTGGGGCAGGTAGCGTTCTCCTGGGATCCGCCAAACCCAGATTTGTCAGTCGGACTGCCAGATGGTGAAGCGTGATTCATTACTCAGAGAACGCGTTACCACTGCTCCAGAGTCCAATGGCGGCGAGCTTTACACCACTCCAGCCAACGCTTGTTATTGCGCATGGTTATCTTAGGCTGTTCGGCCATGGAAACCCATTTCATGAAGCTCCTGACAAACAGTTATTGTGCTGACGTTGCTTCCAGAGGCAGTTTGGAACTCGGTAGGGAGTGTTGCAAACGAGGACAGATCCTTTTTACGCGCTAAGCGTTTCAGCACTCTGCGGTCCCGTTCTGTGAGCTTGTGTGGCCTACCACTTCGCGGCTGAGCCGTTGTTGCTCCTAGACATTTCCACTTCACAATAACAGCACTTACAGTTGACCGGGGGCATTTCTAGCAGGGCAGAAATTTGATGAACTGACTTGTTGGAAAGGAGGCATCATATGACGGTGCCACGTTGAAAGTCACTGAGCTATTCAGTAAGGCCATTCTACTGCCAATGTTTGTCTATGGAGATTGCATGTCTGTGTGCTCGATTTTATACACCTGTCAGAAACGGGGGTGGCTGAAATAGCCGAATCCACTAATTTGAAGGGGTGTCCACATACTTTTGTATATATAGTGTATGTGCCCTATCCTACCACGCAAAGGCACTATGGATGTATTTATTTTCCCTGGTTGACACAGACATGCTCAGGAAAGTGATATCACAACTTCTACCTGCCTTCTCGATCCTATCCCCACCACCTTCTTAAAACAGTTTTTAATTGCATATCTGAAGAAGTGCAAGCTATTGTTGTTAATCACTCCCTGTTCACATGCACTTCTCCCACTGCACTAAAAACTGCTATGGTGAAACCCCTTCTGAAGAAAAGTAATCTAGATTCTTCAGCTCTTAGCAATTTTCGCCAATCTCCAACCTTGCATTCTTACGCAAAATTCTGGAGAAATTGGTGTTCAAACCGGTAAATTATTTTTTAAGTGCCAATCTGGTTTTCGGGCCCAGCACAGAGACAGCCTTAGTTAAAGTGTTAAAGGATCTTAGAGCCAACACAGATGCCAAACAGATGCCAAACAGATGCCAAACAGCTCTCCGTCCTTGTACTCTTGTATTTAAGTGCTGCATTCGACACTGTGTTGAGGTGGGTTGGCCTCGCCGGTCCAGTTCTAAATTGGTTTAGGACCTATTTAACCGGTCAAGAGTTTTTTGTCACCCTTGGTGAACATAACTCAGAGAAAATACATGTGGCGTACCACAAGGTTCGATTTTGGGACTGGTACTGTTCAGTTGATATATGTGACCCCTTGGCGGCATTATCAGAAAGCACAGCATTGATTTTCACTGCTACGCAGACGATACACAACTTTACATTTCTGTCTCTCCAGAGGATTTTAGCTCCACAGATAAATTATTAGACTGTATTATTAGTGATTTAAATACTTGGATGGCTCACAACTTCCTCCAGCTAAATCAAGACAAGACAGAGGTACTTATTGTTGGAGCCAAAGCACAAAGAGAGAATCTGGCCGCACATTTTAACTCAATAAAGATAAAACACCAGGTAAAAAACCTAGGCGTAATATTAGATTCTGAACTCAATTTTGAATCAGACATTAGCTTTTTACCACCTGAGGAACATTGCCACGTTGCGGTAATTTCTCTCTCAGGCTGATACAGAGAGACTCATCCATGCTTTTACTACAAGCAGGCTTGACTACTGTATTGCTCTCCTGTCTGGTCTACCCAAGAAAGGCATTGGTCAATTGCAAAACATACAGAATGCTGCAGCACGGGTACTGACCAAGACCAGATGGAGAGCACACATTACACCAGTTTTAAGGTTTCTGCACTGGCTGCCTGTGAGGTTTACAATTAATTTTAAGATTCTTCTCTTGGTTTTTAAATCAATCCATGATTGTGCACCCCAATACATGTCAGACATGCTTTGAAGTTATGTACCCAGTAGGTCCCTCAGGCCTTTTAACTATCCAAAAGCCTAGGACCAAGTGGCATGGAGAGGCAGCCTTTAGTTACTATGGCCCCAGCCTCTGGAAACGCCTGCCATAGAACCTGAGGGGGGCCGAAACTGGGGACCTTTTTTAAATAGATCTTAAAACACACCTTTGCTTTTCCTTGGGGTTCTTTTTAGTCATTCAGTTTTATTGTTATTCTTTTGTTTTTTATCCTCTTATGTTTGTTGAGTAGTAAATATTTACGTTTTTATTTTCATTGTTTTTATTAGTATTTTCCTGTGAAGCACATTGTATTGCATGTCTGAAATGTGCTGTATAAATAAAGCTTGATTTGATTTGTTTTGACACACGAGTTGCTTACCAAGAAGACAGTGAATGTTCCTGAGTGAAAATCTATGGCAAGAACTGAAAATGTTTGTCTAGCAATGATCAACAACCAATTTGACAGAGCTTGAAGAATTTTGAAAAGAATATTGGGCAAATATTGCACAGTCCAGGTGTGGAAAGCTCTTAGCGACTTACCCAGAAAGACTCACAGCTGTAATCGCTGCCAAAGGTGCTTCTACAAAGTATTGACTCAGGGGTGTGAATACTTATGTAAATTGAATATTTCATTTTCAATAAATTTGCAAAAATGTCTAAGAACATGTTTTCACTTTGTCATTATGGGTAGTGTGCTTAGATGGATGAGAAACAAAAATCTATTGAATCCATTTTGAATTCAGGCTGTAACACAACAAAATGTGAAATAAGTCGAGGGGTATGAATACTTTCTGAAGGCACTGTATAAGCCTAAAAAGTCTGTTACATATTGTGTTTGTACTGAGTAGGATATATGATGTTCACAAATGCCTGTTTCATTACTTCCATTGAACTGCTTAATTTTTTTCCCAAGATACTTTTAATGAGAAAATGAATGCAGTTTATCAAGTTCATGCAGATTTTTATGGCGTATTTAAAACGTGTTTATGTTTAATAGAATGAAATGTCCCATTTTGTGTTTAAGACATGATTGAGACTCTCTTTAGTATACATCACATTCTGCATACACCAGACAGCGCTTTATAACCAATATACACTAAATATAGCTACACATACCCACACACTAACAAACACCTATTGTACACCTTAAAATAGTTTAGTCACGTTTGTCTGATGATGATTTTTGACTTATCATAGCTGACTCATATTTACCGACAACATCATATTTATGTCCACCATGATGGGTTTAACAATAATGAAGTCATTCTGTAACTACAGTATAGGACTCAAATGTAGTGGGGATGGGTAAACACTCCATGTTGAAAGTGTGTTTATTATCTGTGTGTACGTACCTGAGGGAGTGTATGTCTGTGTAATCTGTATCACCTCTCTATTCCAGGAGGAGGAGGGTCCAGAGGTGCTGCTGGTGAAGGAGGAGGGGTGTGAGGAGGGTCTGGGGAACCCTGAGGGGACCATAGTCGTGGAGGACAACCAGACTACACCTCCTCCTGAACACACAGAGGAACCAGCTGAGCAGCACAGGACCACACACAGTCTCACTGAGGTGAGCCCACTGTGAACTACTGTCTGAATGGTATTAGGTCAGGGCCCGGATCCACAAAGCCTCTCAGAGTAGGAGTGCTGATCTAGGATCAGTTTTGCCTTTTAGATCATAATGAATAAGATTATATGGAAAGATCCTAGATCAGCACTCCTACTCTGAGACGCTTTGTAGATATGGGCCCAGGTCTTCATTAATTTTGTCTTAAGTGTTTAACCATGCCTTTGAATTATCAAGCCATTAAAGAGTGTAAAGTAATCAAATCAACTAACATGTTTGCATAGTACTCATAGCAATCCCTCATTGCCCAATCAGAAGATGCTCCATAGCAGGGTGCTCATATCAAATTTCTTGATTCAACATCCTCTCACTCTGTATCGCTTACAGTCAGTAGACATGGAAGATGGGAAGCCTGATCTGCTGCTGGTCAAAGAGGAGACAAAAGAGGACGAACCAGAGAGCATTGATCTGCTGAGTGGACTAAAGATGGGGGAGCAAGGTAAGGGAGACATACATATAGCCCACATACAGAAATAGATCTTCAATAGGAGTAGTGATGCGCCTGTCTATAGTTTTTTCTTCATTCATAAAATGAAATCAATACAATTTATGTTAAAAACACAATGTATAAACCTGACCCCAAAAAAATGATTGAGAAAAAAAACCTCCATATGTAGAGTTTTTTCTGCCATGTTTGTAAAGTCTATTTTCTAACCTCTTCCTGCAGGTAATTGGCTGGAGGCTAACAGAGGAGACTGGGTGGACATCTTGGACTCCCACACCCAGGCGGGTGTAGCCAAGGGCCCAGGGGACAACATCACTGAGCAGGCCAGGACCAGAGGTGACATAGTGGAGGTCAGTGGATGGGACAGCGCCCTCAACTCTGGGCTGGGGAACAACACTATTAACCACAACCAGAAACAGACAGTCGAACACAAAACAACATCTGAACTTAGTCTCCATGACAACAGACTGGCTGAGACCAGGGCGAGGCGTAGATTTGCAGGTGTCCCAATGCGGCTGGTGAGAACGGACACAGACTCGGCTAGCGATGCTCCGTCCTGCTCCTATAGTTGTGATTCAGAGAGACTGATGGCGCCTCAGGTTAACCCCCTAACAGGTGCTGCCTTCAGCCTGCCTTCTATAGGATCTATCAACTGGAACATGGACCCTGCGACAACACAGACACTCCCTGGCCTTCATCCTCCTCACACTATCCTAATGTTAAACCAGACCTCAGACAATGCCAGTGCCTCAACACTAAATGGTTACACAAGCCCATTGACAAATGACAGTAGTAGTAACCCTATCAGCAGGTCCAGTGGCAAAGAGAAGCACTTCCCATGTTCGTTTTGTGGGAAAGTCTTCAGTTTCCCCAAACAGTTGGAGATCCACCAGAGGATGCACACAGGGGAGAAACCGTTCGGCTGCCATCTTTGCCGGTTGAGTTTTTCCCAGTTGTCCAACCTGAAGAGGCACCAGAGGGTCCACACAGGGGAGAAACCCTACAGCTGCCCCCAGTGTCACATTCGCTTCACCCAAGCTGGCAGCCTGAAGAGGCACCTGAAGGTCCACACGGGAGAAAGGCTGTTCGCCTGTACGCACTGCAGGAAGAGGTTCTCAGAGAGGAGCTACCTCATGATACACCAGCAGAAAAAACATTCCACTCTATAAAATAGCAACAATCCACTTTATAGCTTTTTACGTTTAGATCAAACCCTGCATTTAAGACAAAGATTACATTTCATTGTTGTCAGCAGAAAAGATCCACAGATGCATTTGGAATAACAAGGTTAACAGATTTCAGTGTTGAATATTCCTGGGTAGAATATTGCATCCAGACATCGTGTGATATATAAGGTGTACAGTGGGGGGAAAAAAGTATTTAGTCAGCCACCAATTGTGCAAGTTCTCCCACTTAAAAAGATGAGAGGCCTGTAATTTTCATCATAGGTACACGTCAACTATGACAGACAAATTGAGAAAAAAATTCCAGAAAATCACATTGTAGGATTTTTCCTGAATTTATTTGCAAATTATGGTGGAAAATAAGTATTTGGTCACCTACAAACAAGCAAGATTTCTGGCTCTCACAGACCTGTAACTTCTTCTTTAAGAGGCTCCTCTGTCCTCCACTCGTTACCTGTATTAATGGCACCTGTTTGAACTTGTTATCAGTATAAAAGACACCTGTCCACAACCTCAAACAGTCACACTCCAAACTCCACTATGGCCAAGACCAAAGAGCTGTCAAAGGACACCAGAAACAAAATTGTAGACCTGCACCAGGCTGGGAAGACTGAATCTGCAATAGGTAAGCAGCTTGGTTTGAAGAAATCAACTGTGGGAGCAATTATTAGGAAATGGAAGACATACAAGACCATTGATAATCTCCCTCGATCTGGGGCTCCACGCAAGATCTCACCCCGTGGGGTCAAAATGATCACAAGAACGGTGAGCAAAAATCCCAGAACCACACGGGGGGACCTAGTGAATGACCTGCAGAGAGCTGGGACCAAAGTAACAAAGCCTACCATCAGTAACACACTACGCCGCCAGGGACTCAAATCCTGCAGTGCCAGACGTGTCCCCCTGCTTAAGCCAGTACATGTCCAGGCCCGTCTGAAGTTTGCTAGTGTGCATTTGGATGATCCAGAAGAGGATTGGGAGTATGTCATATGGTCAGATGAAACCAAAATATAACTTTTTGGTAAAAACTCAACTCGTCGTGTTTGGAGGACAAAGAATGCTGAGTTGCATCCAAAGAACACCATACCTACTGTGAAGCATGGGGGTGGAAACATCATGCTTTGGGGCTGTTTTTCTGCAAAGGGACCAGGACGACTGATCCGTGTAAAGGAAAGAATGAATGGGGCCATGTATCGTGAGATTTTGAGTGAAAACCTCCTTCCATCAGCAAGGGCATTGAAGATGAAACGTGGCTGGGTCTTTCAGCATGACATTGATCTCAAACACACCGCCCGGGCAACGAAGGAGTGGCTTCGTAAGAAGCATTTCAAGGTCCTGGAGTGGCCTAGCCAGTCTCCAGATCTCAACCCCATAGAAAATCTTTGGAGGGAGTTGAAAGTCCGTGTTGCCCAGCGACAGCCCCAAAACATCACTGCTCTAGAGGAGATCTGCATGGAGGAATGGGCCAAAATACCAGCAACAGTGTGTGAAAACCTTGTGAAGACTTACAGAAAACGTTTGACCTGTGTCATTGCCAACAAAGGGTATTTAACAAAGTATTGAGAAACTTTTGTTATTGACCAAAATACTTATTTTCCACCATAATTTGCAAATAAATTCATTAAAAATCCTACAATGTGATTTTCTGGATTTTTTTTTCTCAATTTGTCTGTCATAGTTGACGTGTACCTATGATGAAAATTACAGGCCTCTCTCATCTTTTTAAGTGGGAGAACTTGCACAATTGGTGGCTGACTAAATACTTTTTTCCCCAACTGTATATAAGCCCAAAAGTATGTTACATATTGTGTTGGTACTGTGTAGGATATATTATATTCACACATGCCATTATGATGATCACAAATGCCTATTTCATGACTTCAACTGAATAACTGTTTTTTTCCCACAACCTTTTAATGAGAAAATGAATGCAGGTTATCAAGTTCATGCCGATTTGTTGTTGACATGTGTATGTGTGGTTTTCAGATGGTGTATTTAAACCTGGTTTATGTTTAATAAACACAAAATGGGACTTTTCATTCTAAGACTTTCATTGTGACTCTTTAGTATTCATTACATCTGATCTCACCCTATTCTGCATACACCGACAGAGCTTTATAACCAATACAACCTACTAAGGGCCCGATTCAATGAGATCCACTTTAGCCAACACCAGCATAGCTGATGTTTTGACTGTGCCGGAGGTGGAACTGGAGGAAGCACTATCAAATCCTCAAGCTGCTCCAGGCATTATACCTAAAGCGGACATTGCCTTTGGCTGCACGGAGTCGCATTAAGAGAAATCCCATGCAGCCTCCTTTACAAGTTCGAACACTGGAATTTGAGATGTAATCTACATCTCGATTAGACTGATATAAATATTCATTATTTAGTTTAATGATTTTCAATTTGAGCCTCACTATTTCTATACACTTTCTCATTCTGAACTTCTAACGCGAGTGGGACGGGTGTGGCTTCGTGACAATGATCACAAGAGCAGCTGGTCACCGATTTGACAGCACCAACGCAATTCCACCGCCAAAACAGCTATGCAGGTGTCGGCTATAGCCGGTTAACGATGGATCGTATTGAATCTAAGCCTTAATATGCCTACCGATGTAACACACTAACAAACACCTACTGTACACGTCAAAATATTTTAGTCAGGTTTGTCTGAGGATTTTGGACTTATTATAGATTACTCATTTACCCACAACATCATATTTATGTCCACCATGATGGGTTTAACAACAATTAAATAATTATGTAACGACAGTATAGGACGCAAACGTAGTGGGAATGGGTAAACACTCCGGGGCCATACTTGCGAACATTAGAAAAAGTTTAAGTTCAAGGTTAAGTTTAAGCATCAGCCCATTCAAATCGTTAATGTAGTGGCACGTGATCAAAAGCTACACGCTAGCTGTTCCCATTGCATAATTATTATTTTTTTTTACCTTGCACATTTAGCCCTATGATAACCTCACCAGGTGGTCGTGATTATTTCCTGTAACAAATTCCCTATCAGCCAATTAAAATCATCGACGTAGATGGACGTGTTCCAAAACTTGTTCACGGAAGCGTCCTTAAGAGAAGTACAACAGCACATACTGATAATCAAAACAACTACAAGTGTATTTAACGGACTGGTCAAATTGCTCTCTATGTGGAGTGCCTAGCTCCATGTAATTGTCGCAGATTGTGGCAAGAGTTCGAATCTCACATGTTTTTTCCTCCTTTGAAATGTAGAATTACATTTATTGTGTGTTGAGAAAGGACGTAGCCTACAGCCAACAGCTTGAAAATTAAGACTAAAACTGAATTTAATAAGGAGTTACCTTTTTCTTCAGCCTTGTAGACAAACACACTGTAAAAATGCTTCACTAATGAAGAGTGACAACCTTGTCCCTTTAGGTTGATACTGGTGTTTAATAGTCATATAATGATAGTACCTTAATTTATGTTTTCTTGACATAAAGTAGTGAAGCTGTTTGTAATGTAATGTTGAACCTTTTTCCAAAGTATTCTAAAATTCATTTTATCAAAGTGAGGATACCAGATTTACAGAAAAGGTAAAGTGTTACCATAGTGAGAAAAGTTCTACTTGTCACATGTTTTGTGATAAAAGTACTGTATTACCAATTTGTAGAAATTAAATACAAAATTGACTCTGTGCTGTTTGACTTGGTTATTTTTGTATCATTGCAGGAACTGAGTTCCCCTTATCTCAGTCGAACCAAAACATACTTAATTCTTGAATCAACACATATGGAAAGTCTTTATAACCTCCAATGGCTCCATATTGTTCAGTGTTAGAGATGGGACTTAACTGTGGTTAATATTTTATAATATCATGTCATGTTTATGTGTGTACTGCAAAGAGTTTCTTATATAAAACGTTATGCGTTTCTGTTCAATTTGTGTTTACAGTCTGCAGTCCTGCTGATGTCCGGTGTTGCTGGAGAGACTGGACCTCTGAAGTGGCTGGTCACAAACCCTGACCCTGGATCAGAACCCTGGATCAGGAGCCGTCGCTGTTCCTTCCAGAGTCGGAACCAGGACCAACCAACAAGGGACAGAGACTCCACCACTACACAGAACACAACCAGTGGACAGGGGGACTGAACAACCTCAGTCCTGGTGGTCATCAGAGAGACAGAGGCTCCAGTCAGGGATCCAGTCTGCAGCCCAGACCCTTCTCTTCACAGTCTCAGTGCAGGGATGGAGCAGGGCCTGGGGCTGATAGAGATAGACCCTCCTGTTCCTATGATACAAACACCACAGTATCCATGATGAACAGAGCAGGTCCCCTGGGCTTCAGCCTTCACAGAGATTGGTGGGAGACCCCCCCGGTGGTAGTCTATCAGCAAGTCTGTCTTCTCCTTCAGGATCTTGTTTAATGCCTAGTGAAAGGGTTCATAGAAAGCTTGGGCCTGGACCTGGGTCTAGCCTTCCTCAGCTACCTCATGGTTACCACACCAATACAGACAGGGTCAGGATGGGCATTCACCACAGGAGGTACCTAACCAGCTCTCTAAGCAGCGTCTCTCCCACTGGATTTTGGAGGCTGTCTCCCTGGCATATAGCAGCAAGGGGCAAGGATTACCTACTGTAGCGGTGTACACGTCAACTCCACCAGGAGTCTGGCGCCATCTTGGGTGTTGTTTAAAGGTTTGACTGTAGGACGATATTTGTGCTGTGGCGAGTTGGGCATCACCACACACTTTTGTGAGGTTTTATGGCTTGGATGTCATTGCTCCCAGTTCAGCCCACAGCTTGCTTACTGTGGGACAGGGGACTGAAAGTTGACTGACTGAAAGGAAACGTAATGTTATGACTATAACTGCTGTTCCCTGAAGGAGGGAACCGAGGTATGACATCCGTTTGTCCCAGCACCACCCGTTACTGGGCTCGGTGAAGAGCGGTATCAAATTGAAGTAATGGATCCGAGCCTCACGCTTATCACCTGTGGAAGGTGGGGCTTCCATGACGGGTGGATATCTTTGGCCATCATTGGATTTTACCATAGTATATTATACCTCGTTTCACTCCTTCAGGGTACAGTAGTTATAGTCATAAAGTTACGTTATATTTGATATTCTGTTAGGGCCTATGTTCCGAAACCGCTACGGAGCTTTAGGTGCCAAGGATTCGGACATGTTGCAGCAGTGTGTAGAAGGGAGATTCCACGATGTGAGAAATGTGCAGGAGGGCATAGTCAGAGGGATAGTAAAGTTGGAATAGAGAAAGCACTGTGTGTCAACTGTGGGGGCAACATGCAGCTGGGGATCCGAAGAGCCCTGTGAGAGAGAGACAGGTTGAGATTGCCAGAGTTTGAGTGGGGCAGAACGTTTCCTATGCTGAGGCAGTGGAGAGTAGAGCATAGCCCAAAGGTGAGTGATTCGACTGGAGCCCCCCAGTGAGTAGGCCTGAAGAGAGAGATCCAGAGAGGATGAGCTTTAGTAAGGTAGGATTTCTTGCGTTTATTGCTATGGTTAATTGTACTGCACTGATGGAGCATAAATCCCAGAAAATAGATGTGGTAGTGGCAGCAGCAGATACAATTTTGGGTGTAAGATTTTAGCGCATAAGATCTACAGGGGGTTTAAAGAGAATAGGTTCCATCCTCCCAGGCTGTTCTCCTGGAGTATGATCTGGTAGGGCTAAAGTAGTAGGATAGGGGTGGTTGTTTTTTTGGGTATAGTGGTGTATATGTGTAGGGTTAGATGGTGGTGCTTTTAACTCGTTTTTTTCTGACAAAATGTGCAATTCACACTCCGACCTGTGACAGGCAGCAATACGCAACACAGCGTCTAGTCTACCGGAAAATCACACAAAGACGTGACCACGAATAATTTCCAAGTTAGCGTTTTTATTGTTGTTATTGAAACCTTTATTAACACCCTGGAACTACAAAATATGACTAATTTAACTGCACAGCGTCACATACTCACCCCATGTAGTGTTTAATTCGCGTTAGAGACTGGACTTGGTTGATAGATGTTATCTAGGTAACGCTTGCTAGCTGCTAACAATGGCTAACTGTATGGTTTTTCACACTCAAATAGCCTCCATCATGGAGGTGCTAGCGAATGCAGCCGTGGCAGAGATCTGTAAACTCGTAGACGACGACTATGCAGTTTTTCGTTTGGAAATAACTCAAAGCCAGAAAGAAAACAGGGTATTGCGGAGGAAACTACTGGAACTGAAGGTTGCACGGGAGCGCGCAGAGAGGACTACGCGAGAGCGCGTCCTCGCCAGTCGTCCCAGTAGTGTCCGATACAGAGGAATGGCAAGAGGTACAGTACATTTAGCAGAAGGCGGACACTTAGCGGCCTGTCGCCCCGTTCCCCTCTGCACACAGAATTGGGACTTGGATTTTTTTTGGATAGTATGCAATAATTCCCCTAATTATTTAGCTATAATGTGCAAAGACACAATCATATTCTAACCAGATTCTTGATTTATTGCATTTCTTATTATTTACTAAATTAAAACAATGTGATGCATGGAACATAATCAACAAATAGTATATCAAGAAGTTATGAGAGGAGTTACATTACATCCTTGTCAATTGTCGACAGTGACAATAGTGTACAATATAGCCTTGAGCATTTACAGAATCTAACCTAACCACCACTTTTCCCCCAATCTCAGGTGAAGGACATCTCACTGGAGGCCAAAGGAGCTTTGTGAAGCCAGCGGTACACAATGCATGGAGAGATGACCAGCCAATCACTGTTGATGAGGGGAGTGGAACCTCAACCCAGCACGTTATTGTGATAGAGGTTAGTGTTGCATAAAGAATGACAGTTACTTTGTAAATCAAATGTGTCCCTTTTATTTCAGTAAGGCTCCCCTCAGCTATGCCCTTGCTTACATGTACAGTATATCCTCATGTATCTGCCATAGGGGAGCTTGTGAGACTTCCCTACGAAGTACTGGTAATAATCTCCTCTCTCCTTGTGTCAGTCTGCAGATGCAGAGGCTGCAGTTCCAGGGGTCAAGCAGGAGAGGTCTGAAGGAGTGGAGGACCCACGGCACAGCAGAGACATCCAGACTGGTGCGCCCCCTGTAGCTACGGAGGAGCCCACCACCACCCCAGTGCAGCCCAGGACCCAATGCAGCTTCACGGAGGTCAGTGGAACGCCGAACACCGTCCTCAAGTCAGAGACAGACACCAAGACTTTAACTGTACACACAGGATCTGACCACAGATCAGACCCAGAGAGACTGGGCCTGGGGAGACTGGGCTGTCGTCCTGCTCCCAGGTCAAAGTATTTACCAGTATTTCACCAGAGGACGGTTCATTCCTGTGAGGATGGTGATGGTGATGGTGATGATCCATCTTGTTCTTACGCTACAGAGATGGACCCTGGCAACATATCCTTGGGTTTAGAGACACAAACTGATCTGTCTAGAGGGGACTGGAACCAGTACAGTAGTAGTGTATACTCTGAAGGGTGCTTAGATAAGAAAGGGGAGGGTCTGATTGTAGATGAGGTGACTGTGAACGTGGAGGGTGATGTTTGTCCCACATGGAATGCAGATAGTCACCTAGGAGACAGACACTCACAGGGCAGAGATTTCTTAGATTACAGGGAAAGCTTAGAGACAAATCCAAATGTCGCCACCCACTCCCTTTTACACACGTTCAGGGATCACGACCCAGAGTCCACGTCGATGGGGCCTTCCGATTCACACAGCAGCGTCCTTTTCGATCAGGTATTGAACTCAAACGACAAAGCTAGAGCCCAGGCTCAGGGAGGAGGAGCCACATCAGGCAATAGTAAAGAGAAACGGTTCCTCTGCATGTTCTGTAACAAAGGCTTCAGCTGCCCCCAGAAGGTGGAGATCCACCAGAGGGTCCACACAGGGGAGAAACCATTCAGCTGCCCCCAGTGTAACATGCGCTTCGCTCAGGCCTGCAGCCTGAAGAGGCACCAGAAGGTCCACACAGGGGAGAAACCCTACAGCTGCCCCCAGTGTGAGAAGAAGTTCTCCCGCCAGCACCAGCTGAAGACGCACCTGAAGGTCCACACGGGAGAGAGGCCGTTCGCCTGTACGCACTGCGGGAAGAGGTTCTCAGAGAGGAGCTACCTCAGGATACACCAGCAGAAAAACCATTCCACTCTATAACATAGAAAGTAACTATTCCACTCGATAGCTTCTGATGTTTAGATCAAACCCTGCATTAAAGGGAGACTCAGTAGACGCACAAAGTAAACGGCAGTAGTGGGGCAATTTCCACAACAACTTAGAGCATTGAAGCGAGAGGCTAAACTTCTCTGCGGTTTTGGTCCCACAGCTGTGCACATGCGCAAATACTCTTTGTGACTAGGTGAGAGCAAAGTCTTGCATCTCGCTCATCGCAATATCTGCGGTGCTGCTTGTGGAAACGTCATAACGCTGAGTCTTTCTTTAAAGACAAAGGTTAATTTTCATCCAAAGATGCATTTGGAATAACGAGAGTAACAGATTTCAGTGTTGAATATTTCTGGGTAGAATATTGCATCCAGACATTGTGTGATATAAAAGGCATATACAAGCCTAAAAAGTCTGTAACATATTGTGTTTGTACTGTGTAGGCTATATGATGTTCACAAATGCCTATTTTATACTACTTTAATGAGAAAATGAATGCAGTTTATCAAGGTCTCTTTAGTTGAGACGTATGTGTTTTTTAATGTTGTATTTAAAAATCGTTTATGTTTAATAAACACAAAATGGGACTTTTCATTGAGACTCTCTTTAGTATACATCACATCTGATCTCACCCTATTCTGCATAAACACGACAGCGCTTTATAACCAATATACTCTTACTAAATATAGCTACACATAACCACACACTAACAAACACCTACTGTACACGTCACAATAGTCAGGTTTGTCTGATGACTTGATGTATCATAGCTGACTCATATTTACCCTCAACATATTTATGTCCACCATGATGGGTTTAACAACAATGAAGTCATTCTGTAACTACAGTATAGGACTCAAACGTAGTGGGGATGGGTAAACACTCCATGTTGAAAGTGTGTTTATTATCTGTTTGTACGTACCTGAGGGAGTGTATGTCTGTGTAATCTGTATCACCTCTCTCTTCCAGGAGGAGGAGGGTCCAGAGGTGCTGCTGATAAAGGGGGAGGGGTGTGAGGAGGGTCTGGGGAACCCTGAGGGGACTATGGTCATGGAGGACAACCAGACTACACCTCCTCCTGAACCCACAGAGGAACCAGCTGAGCAGCACAGGACCACACACAGTCTCACTGAGGTACGGATAGGGGCCAGGTCTTGATTAATCCCTCATTGCCCAATCACAAGATGCTCCAAAGCAGGGTGCTCATATCAGATTTCTTGATCCAACATCCTCTCACTCTGTATTTCTTACAGTCAGTAGACATGGAGGATGGGAAGCCTGATCTGCTACTGGTCAAAGAGGAGACAATAGAAGACGGACCAGAGAGCATTGACCTGTTGAGTGGACTAAAGATGGGGGAGCAAGGTAAGGGAGAAATACATATAGCCTACATACAGTAATAGATCTTCAATGGGAATAGTGATGCGCCTGGCTACAGTTTTCTTCTTCATTCATGAAATCAATACAACTTATGTTTACATACTAAAAACAAATGTTATAATGTATGAACTTGACCAGGTATTTGACCAAAAAAACCTTATAATGTAGAGTTTTCTCTACCATGTTTGTAAAGTATAGTTTCCTCTTCTTGCAGGTGGTTGGCTGGAGGCTAACAGAGGAGACTGGGCGGCCATCTTGGATTACCAGACGGGTGCAGCCAAGGGCCCAGGGGACAACATCACTGAGCAGGCCACAACCAGAGGTGACATAGTGGAGGTCAGTGGATGGGACAGCGTCTTCAACTCTGGGCTGGGGAACAACACTGTTAACCACAACCAGAAACAGACAGTCGAACACAAAACAACAACTGAACTCCATGACAACAGACTGGCTGAGACCAGGGCGATGCATAGATTTGGTCCGCGGGGACGGGGAGGTGTACGTATGCGGCGGGAGAGAACAGACACAGACTCGGCTAGCGATGCTCCGTCCTGCTCCTATAGTTGTGATTCAGAGAGACTGATGGCGCCTCAGGTTAACCCCCTAACAGGTGCTGCCTTCAGCCTGCCTTCTATAGGATCTATCAACTGGAACATGGACCCTGTGACAACACAGACACTCCCTGGCCTTCGTCCTCCTCACACTCTCCTTATGTTAAACCAGACTTCAGACAATGCCAGTGCCTCAACACTAAATGGCAACACAAGCCCATTGACAAATGACAGTAGTAGTAACGCTATCAGTAGATCCGGTGGCAAAAAGAAGCGCTTCCCGTGTTCGTTCTGTGGGAAAGCCTTCAGTTTCCCCAAACAGGTGGGGGCCACCAGAGGCCCCACCAGAGGATGCACACAGGGGAGAAATTATTTGGGTGCCACCTATCCCGGGCCAGTTTCTCAGACACATCCAACCTGAAGAGGCACCAGAGAGTCCACACAGGGGAGAATCCCTTCAGCTGCCCCCAGTGTGAGAATAGGTTCTCCCACCAGGACCAGCTGAAGATGCATCTGTAGGTCCACAAGGGAGAGAGGCCTGTATGCACTGCGGGAAGAGGTTCTTAGAGAGGAGCTACCTCAGGATACACCAGCAGAAAATGCACAAAGCCCCCTTATAATGTAATGTAGTACTAGTTAGTTTGTAGTTAATTCTGTTAGTTTTGGATGTAGTAGGGAACTGGATGAGGTGAACTGAGGAAAGAATGAGTATGATGAGGCAGAGTAGATGATATGGTGATGGTTGGTGTGATGGTGTCTGTAAAAATGCTTCACTGATGAAAAGTGAGAACCTTGTCCTGTTTTTTCATACTGTGGTTTGTAGTGAAATAATGATAGTGTCTTATTACATTTTTACTTTAAAGTATTTAAAAATTCATTCTATCAAAGTGAAGGTACCAGATTTAACTTCACGTTATATGAGTGTTTGACCATTTTGTTGAAATGAAATACAAAATTGACTCTGTGCTGACTGACTTGGTTATTTTTGTATCCTTGCAGGGACTGAGTTTCCCTTATCTCAGTGGAACCAAAACATTATACTTCATTCTTGAATCAACACATAATGGACATTTTTATAATAACCTCCAATGGCTCCATATTGTTAGGTACTTGAATCACAGTGTTAGAGATGGGCTTGACTTATCATGTCATGTTTCTATGTGTACAGCAAAGAGTTTCTTATATAAACCTTTATATGCTCTTCTGTACAATTTGTGTTTACAGTCTGCAGTCCATGAGGACCTGCTGATATCCGGTGTAGCTGGCTGGAAATACTGGACCTCTGAGGCGGCTGGTCACAAACCCTGGCCCCGGATCAGAACCATGGATCAGGAGCCATCGCTCTTCCTTCCAGAGTCGGAAGAAGGACCGAACCTCGAGGGACAGAGACTCCACCACACAGAACACAACCAGTGGACAGGTGGACTGAACAACCTCAGTCCTGGTGGTCATCAGCGAGACAGAGGCTCCAGTCAGGGATCCAGTCTGAAGTCCAGAACCTTCTCTTCACAGTCTCAGTGCAGGGATGAAGCAGGGCCTGGGGCTGATAGAGATCGACCCTCCTGTTCCTATGATACAAACACCACAGTATCCATGATGAACAGAGCAGGTCAACCTGGGCTTCAGCCTTCACAGAGAGAGGTGGGAGACTCCCCTGGTGGTAGTCTAACAGGACGTCTGTCTTCTCCTTCGGGATCTCGTCTAATGCCTAATGAATGGGTTCAGAGAAGGCCTGGGCCCGTACCTGGGTCTAGCGTTCCTCAGCTATCTCATGGTAACCCCACGAATGCAGACAGGGTCAGGATGGGTGTTCAACATGAGAGGTACCAAGCCTATAACACAGCATACAATCCCAACAACACCCAAACAATGGCTAGAGGTCAAGGAGGGAGCACAAAGACTAACCACCTGAGGGTGGTGGCTCCTGCTTCTACCTCCTCAGGTGTCAGTGGGTCACAATGTGGGAGGCCGAGTGTTAGGACGGACGCCGACAAGTTGTACTCCTGCTCCACGTGTGGGAAGCGTTTCGCTGAGGCGAACTATGTGAAGGAGCACCAGACCGTTCACACCAAGGAGAGGCCCTTCAAGTGCAAACTATGTTACAAGAGCTTCTCCTTCCGGAGTAGCCTCATCAGACATAGGAGTGTCCACAATGGAGAGAAATCGTAGCAGTGTGGCTTGAGATGTACACGGGATATCTGGGAACCATTCTTTAGCTGACATTATAGTTGTGAAGTGTCCTGGAGTAAGAGCAGTGGTGTTCAGGAGGGTATACGCAGGTAGCCATATACCCACTTATTTGTCATTGGGCAATGAGTATACTCACTTCTTAGTCCCCACGATGCGTATCAAAGTAGTGTAGTGGAGGTGTACGCCGTATCAATTAATAAGGCTGATGGAACAGATCGGAATGTTCAGCTTAAAATGTTGATAAACTATTATTTCTTCACATTTTGATGCACCACGTCACCACTGGGTAAGAGGACAATTAACCACGTACCCCTCATTTTGTTAATTTGTCATTTGAAACAGGCTTGTGTAAATACCTGTTTTGAGAGAGAGTGTAAACCTAGGCTAGAACAAGGACAGTTGAATATTTTCATTTCTGAGGTGATGTAGATGGAATGAATTCATTAGTTTGTATTCTATTCTTGCTAACACACTGTTATTTCTAAACAAGTCTGCTCTCAGCTTGATTGATACTGATCACAGGAGATTTGGGGCTCTATTTTCGGCTGGCGTTATGGCAGGGCAAGCACACGTTAGTTTGCAATTTCAGCATGTAAAAACGGGCGTTTTCGACCCCATGCGCCATGTTCTGCAATTTACCTGTCTAATATCAGCTCACTAGCTCTGAGGTGGGGGGTGGCAATATTAAAGGTGTCCTTGAAAACATGCGCAAACGTGTCAATTTCATGCAGCGCATATCGAGACATTTAAGACCAGTGAAAAGCAGGTCTTTGTTGTAACTCGCTTGGTAATGGCATGGATTTTGTGAGCGGAAGTGCAACCTATCCAGCCGTGACGCAGAGTGCCCTAATGCTCATGGAACAAGAGAAGAGATGTGCTTTTTGTGCCGGTAACCCTTGTATTAATAAACTTTTAAAACACTTATTTTTTTTCCATTTGGTTTAATTCGATTAAAAACCAAGCCTATGGCCTCCCTTCCCTTAAATTAAGGCATTTTTTTTTGGTCCTGCGAAGTGCGTTCGCCAAGTATCCAAGCCTATCAATAAAGGGTTTGGCTCGTGAGACTGCTTCGAAATACAGTGCCCTCCGTAATTATTGAGACAGTGACACATTTTTGTTGTCGTTTGGCTCTGTACTCCAGCACTTTGGGATTGTAAATTATACAATGACTATGAGGTTAAAGTGCAGACTGTCAGCTTTAATTTGAGGCTATTTTCATCCATATCGAGTGAACCGTTTAGAAATTACAGCACTTTTTGCACATAGTCCCCCCATTTTAGGGGAACAAAAGTATTGGGACAAATTCACTTATGTGTACTAAAGTAGTCAAAAGTTTTGTATTTGGTCCCATATTCCTAACATGCAATGATTACATCAAGCTGGTTACTCTACAAACTTGTTGGATGCATTTGCTGTTTGTTTTGGTTGTGTTTCAGATTATTTTGGGCCCAATAGAAATTAATGGTAAATAATGTATTGTGTCATTTTGGAGTCACTTTTATTGTAAATAAGAATAAATAAGAATGTTTCTAAACACTTCTACATTAATGTGTATGCTACCATGATTACGGATAGTCCTGAATGAATTGTGAGTAATGAATGATGAGAAATTTACAGACACAGAAATATGCTAACCTCCCCTGTAATTTGTAATGGTGAGAGGTTAGCATGTCTTGGGGGTATGATACTTGTGCGTCTGTAACTTTCTCACTCATCATTATTCAGGATTCATTCAGGACTATCCGTGATCCCCTTTTTATCTATGTATTGTGTAGGCCTACATTATTTTAGCCAGCTCCCGTTTTGGATGTGCGGAAAAACCCCTACATGTAGGCTACGTGTCCATATGCCCATCATGAAACGAGAGATGAGATGACGCTTGTGACACTTGTATTTAGAACGTACTTTCCTGTAACAGTTGCTAGTTTTACGTTTAATATGATTAAAACCATGCCCTCCGTAGGCTACCCCTTAACCTAGGCCTATAGGCTATAACGAAGGCTGGTTCAACAGCAATCTATAGTTTTTTTATCCTGTTGATTTTATGATATCATGCTTCTGACCCCAAGCTATTTAGAAATATGATATACACTAGCGTTCAAAAGTTTGGGGTCACTTAGAAATGTCCTTGTTTTCCATGAAAACATACATGAAATGAGTTTGAATAGGAAAAATAGCAGAATGCATAGGAAATGTAGTCATTGACAAGGTTAGAAATAATTATTTTTAATTGAAATAATAATTGTGTCCTTCAAACTTTGCTTTCGTCAAAGAATCCTCCATTTGCAGCAATTACAGCCTTGCAGACCTTTGGCATTCTAGTTGTCAATTTGTTGAGGTAATCTGAATAGATTTCACCCCATGCTTCCTGAAGCACCTCCCACAAGTTGGATTGGCTTGATGGGCACTTCTTACGTACATACGGTCAAGCTGCTCCCACAACAGCTCAATAGGATTGAAATCCGGTGACTGTGCTGGCCACTCCATTATAGACAGAATACCAGCTGACTGCTTCTTCCCTAAATAGTTATTGCATAGTTTGGAGCTGTGCTTTGGGTCATTGTCCTGTTGTAGGAGGAAATTGGCTCCAATCAAGTGCCGTCCACAGGGTATGGCATGGCGTTGCAAAATGGAGTGATAGCCTTCCTTCTTCAAGATCCCTTTTACCCTGTACAAATCTCCCACTTTACCACCACCAAACACCCACAGACCATCACATTGCCTCCATCATGCTTGACAAATGGCATCAAGCACTCCTCCAGCATCTTTTCATTCATTCAATCTTCCTCTGTCCAGTGTCTGTGTTCTTTTGCCCATCTTAATATTTTATTTTTATTGGCCAGTCTGAGATATGGCTTTTTCTTTGCAACTCTGCCTAGAAGATCAGCATCCCGGAGTCGCCTCTTCACTGTTGACGTTGAGACTGGTGTTTTGCAGGTACTATTTAATGAAGCTGCCAGTTGAGGACCTGTGAGGCGTCTGTTTCTCAAACTAGACACTCTAATGTATTTGTCCTCTTGCTCAGTCATGCACCGGGGCCTCCCATTCCTCTTTATATTCTGGTTAGAGCCAGTTTGCGTTATTCTGTGAAGGGAGTAGTCCACAGCGTTGTACGAGATCTTCAGTTTCTTGGCAATTTCTCGCATGGAATAGCCTTCATTTCTCAGAACAAGAATAGACTGACGAGTTTCAGAAGAAAGTTATTTGTTTCTGGCCATTTTGAGCCTGTAATCGAACCCACAATTGCTGATGCTCCAGATACTCAACTAGTCTCAAGAAGGCCAGTTTTATTGCTTCTTTAATCAGCACAACAGTTTTCAGCTGTGCTAACATAATTGCAAAAGTTTTCTAATGATCAATTAGCCTTTTAAAATGATAAACTTGGATTAGCAAACACAACGTGCCATTGGAACACAGGACTGATGATTGCTGATAATGGGACTATGTAGATATTCCATAAAAAAATCAGCCGTTTCCAGCTACAATAGCCATTTACAACATTAACAATGTCTACACTATATTTCTGATCAATTTGATGTTATTTTAATGGACAATTTTTTAAATTTTCTTTCGAAAACAAGGACATTTCTAAGTGACCCCAAACTTGTGAACAGTACAGTAGGCAGAAGATCGGTTGCATGCTATCAGGGAGAGGTCTGAGGTCCTCCGCTGCAGTACAGCTCATTCACTGCCAGCTTCTGTGGCTCACCATCAAAGGGATGCTGCAGATTTACGCCCTGCAGCCCCACTACACTCTCAACAGTCTAAAACTGCTCATTAGCGCCTCCATCAGCATGAGCCGTCGACGACTCCTTCCCCATCAGCATCAGAGTCGCCATCAGCCCGGGTCTCGGATCAGACCCCAGCTGTGAAGATCCAGCCTACCCCTGTCCTGGGGGCCTCTCCTGTCGCTGATGGGGCGTCGTCGCAGTCTTCAGTCCGGCCCGACCTCATGCTGCGGCCTGGCCTCCTGATCCGAGGCCCTCACCTGTCCCTCTGCCCGGGTCCGGCGGCCACCGCCCGTTGCTGCTTCGTGGCTCCAGCCACCTAAGTATCCAGCCCCAGAGTCCTTGTCGAGCTCTGCTGCTGCAGCCCTGCGGTCTCCAGTCCTAAGACCCTTGTCCAGCTCTGCCGCTGCGGCCTCCAGTCCTGGTGTCCTCAGCTGACACCATGCCGGGGGTCAAGATGACTCCTGCTCCTCCCCTGGGGGCCTTACAAGCCCTCACTGCTGAGATCCTCATGTTGCCTGTTTCTGGGCAGAGGGGGTGGCCGCCACCGGATCTACCGCCGAATCCTGATGGCTCCTTTCTTCCAGAACCGTCTCACAGCCTGCACTGACCCCTGTCACGTCACACACCCTGGTCTTGGGACCTCAGGCACCTTTGGGACGGGGCGGCCAGGTACACCAAGAGACAGGACATCTGTTGAACCAGCCGCCCGTCTGGTCTACGTCTCTGCCTCGCTGGATGACCACAAGTCTTCACGTCATCCCTCTCAGTGACTGTCTACCCATGCTGCCCTTTGTTGTTGATTTCAAATCTGTACAACACATTTGGGGGCGGCTGTTAAAAAAGGCCAGCTTTCTAGCACTCCTTTCTGGTTAGTTTAGTCAGGCAGCTTAATCTCCTTTTCTAAAACCTAACCCTATTTTCTAATATTTTTAACAATATATTTCCATATTGAAGCCATGCAAATTACTTGTTCAACGTCTGTAAAGAAAATAATAAAACAACGTATTTAGCAAAGATGGGATAGGCCTAGATTTTGTTATTTGTTTTCTGTAAGCTATTTAACAAACTAGGTTATAACGGACTGATTTATAAGTCCAAAAATGTATGAAGTAATTGCAGATTTTCCCTGTGGAATCGGTGAGGGTAACCAGAAGTGGTCTTGTGATAATTGTTTGTGTTTCTGCTCGTCAGACGGAGCAGGCGCTCTGCATTAAACAAATGGGGGCAAGAGATGGGAATTGTTTTGCGCACAAGAAAAGGGCACCATTGAAAGGGATGATTACTGGGGTAGCAGTAAATGTAAAAGTTGACCAACTGAAGGGGAAGATTCCCGGTGTTTGTGATGCTCGTCGTTTGGTGTGACGCAGACAGGGTGGCGTTAGTGGTGAAACAGAAGTCATTGTCTGTTCTTTTGAGTTTTGATGTTGAGTCTTTGCCTGACAAAGTTATGTTAGGATATGTAAGTTATCCTGTAAGAGCTTTTGTGCCGAATACATTACGTTTTTACAGGTGGCAGCAGTGTGTAGGAGGGAGGTTCCTAGGTGTGAGAAGTGTGCAGAAGGGCATGAGACAAAGGAATGTGTAGCATTGGGGAAAGTAGTGGTATGTGTTAATTGTATGGGTGCCCATGGGGCTGGGGATCAGAAATGTCCCGTGCGAGAGAGGCAGGTGGAGGTTTCCAGGGTTAGAGTAGTGCAGAAGTTATCATATGCTGAGGCAGTGAAGAAATTAGAGGAAGATGGGTCAAGGGGGAGGGATCGTGAGAGGAGTGGTGTGAGTAGTAGATATTTACCAGTACAGAGGGATAGGCCAACAAGTGGTATATGTTTCAGTAAGATTGGATTTTTTGCATTTATAGCAATGGTTATCAACTGTACTGCAGGGATAGAATGTAAGTCGCAGAAAATGGAGGTTGTGGTGGCAGCTGCAGAGAGCTATTTGGGTGTGCGAGACTTGACATCAGAAGAGTTACAAGGTGTGTTAAGTGGTGGTGTCCCATCCTTTCAGGTAGGACTAAAAAGATTTAAATAGTGGAGTAGGGTGGTGTTATGTTATTATTATTTTATATTTTTTGTGAGTGTAGTGTTAGATGGTAGGGTATTTGTTTATTTTTTCAAGCAAAGTATATAAGGGAGTTGTACTCCAGTCTAGTAGGTGGCGGTAATGCAACATTTATTGGATGCCAACTGCCGTTAAACCTCATCGAAGAAGAGGATTTCAAAGAGCGCGCATATCTTTTTCATTTCACCACGCCCTTTGAGCTATGACGCCAACCAATAAGATCCTTTCTCTTCAAGTGTAAACGGAAGTGAACAGTGACCAACACCAACGTTAGTGTTTTATTTTTTAGAGGTTTATTAACATCCTGTAACAAAAAATATGAATATCTTAACTGCATAGCACTACATACTTACCCCAAGCAGTTTATTTCGCGTTGGAGACAGGACTTGCTTGATAGATGTTATCTAAGTAACGCTAGCTAACGTTAGCTGCTAACAATGCCAATGGCTAACTTTAACGGAATGGGCTTTCACACTCAAATAGCCTCCATTATGGAGGTGCTAGCGAATGCAGCCGTTGCAGAGATCTGTAAACTCGTAGACAACGACTATGCAGTGTTTGGTTTGGAAATTTCTCAACGCCAGAAAGAAAACAGGACATTGCGGAGGAAACTACAGCTACTGGACCTGAAGGTGGCACGGGAGCGCGCAGAGAGGACAATGCGAAGTCGTACCAGTAGTGTCAAGATCCTTGACCGATACAGAGGAATGGCAAGAGGTACATTTTGCAGAAGGCCGAGGCAGCGTGGGCTATCGCCCCGTTCCCCTCTTCATATATAGCTCAGTGCCTGTTGCCCGGTTCCCCTCTGCACATGTGTTCAGATGAAGTGGCGGCTCCTGAAAAAATTCTCAGGGGGGGCAATTTTTCTGATGATTTAGGTGACCTACACACATTTAAAAAAAGATATGTCCAGCAACAACATGAAGACAGGGGCAGCATATAAGTCAATACTGATATACACATTACTTGCTTCAAAAAGGCCTCATGGTTGAATTGGAAATATGTGCACCTGAGCATAATTCACAACAAGCAAGCAGGAGCTTTTGATAGAGGCTACTGAAAACATTGATGCAAGTTATTGGTAATAAGAAATTTTTATAGACTTCCATATTCTGCCCTCTTGTATAGATTTGTGAAAATGAACAGTGATAGACATTTTGCCTGAAAACAGAATTTGAAAATAATTTCTAGAAAAGGTAAACACAGCTATCTGTATGGCTTTGTAAAAATGAACAACCATATTCTGGCCAATTGTATAGATTTGTAAATATGAACAACCATATTCTGGCCAATTGTATAGATTTGTAAAAATGAACATGAACAGATTTTTTTTATTTTATTACTTTTTTAAAAATGAAAAATAACTTTTAAACAACATCAACTGTGAACTGATTTGGGCGTGTGTGTGTTAAAGAGACAGACAGGGAGGGACAAAGAGAGAGAGAGGCTACATTACTTGTACTGAAACTGTTCTAGCTTGCTGCATGATCAAATTCAGCTGATGCGCATAGCAATGCACGTAATGGTCATTCTTGAAATGCTCACGCACCTTTTGCTGCACACCAGCCTTCTCTCCCCTCATCACACTGGCTCCATCGTAAGCTTGCGCAATGAGTTTGACTTTCTCGTCGTCGGCAAAAAGACCGTTCAGTCTCTCCAAAAGCACACTGGCGATTGAGACTGAGGTTGATTCCGAGATGGGAAGGAACTCAAAAAAGCGCTCCTGCACTTTGTGGTTGCTATCTATGTACCTCAGCACAAGCACCAGCTGTGTCTGTGTACAAACGTCCGTGGTCTCGTCAGCTTGGATAGCTACGAAGTTCGCCGACTTCACCTCCTCCACAATATGTTCCCTCATGACCGCTAGCATACACTCCAGTAGCTCGTTTTGAATGGTCTTTGATGTGCCCTTGAAAACTTTAGCATTTTTAAGATGGTCATCAAACACCTCATCTAATTGTGCCACAAAGTTGACAAGTCCAAGAAAAATAGCAGGGTTGGTGGAGCCCTCAGTTTCATCTTTGCCTCGCAAAGCTAGCCATCTTGACAGTAGTACGTGAATTGATTGACGCTGCTACCCGCTCTTTTCTTAGTTATGTTCATGGTTACTTATGTTACGTATGACGAAAGCGCGTAAGTGCAAGCCCTCCCGGAACCCATAGAGATTGTATTGAAAGCTCTGATATTTGAAAAAAAAAAAGATTTTACATGAGTCTATGAGAGACTCCTGGGCGATTTTCAACCTGACTGAAATCGCCCCAAAAGGGGCGGGGCCATTTGAAGCACGACTTTAGCCTGATTGGACATTTAGTGGCAGATCAGACGTCTAGATTAGAACACTGATAACTACTGTTGCCGTGATATAATTGATTAGAAAAAAAATCCCTTCCTTTTCCCGTTTGGCAGTACGTCGCCCATATCGCCCTAATGAACACACCGCCCCTGTTCAGATGTGTTACCCAGAATTGGGTCTTGGTCAGTTTTTGGATAGTATGCAATAATTCCCCAGATTACTACACTACATGACCAAAAGTATGTGGACACCTGCTCGTCGAACATCTCATTCCAAAATCATGGGCATTAATATGGAGTTGGTCCGCCCTTTGCTATTATAACAGCCTCCACTCTTCTGTGAAGGATTTCCGCTTGCTTCCATTCAGCCACGAGAGCATTAGTGAGGTCGGGTATGGATGTTGGGCGAGTAGGCCTGGCTTGCAGTCGGCGTTCCAATTCATCCCAAAGATGTTTGATGGGGTTGAGATCAGGGCTCTGTGCAGACCAGTCATGTTCTACCACACCGATCTCGACAAACCATTTCAGTATGGACCTCGCTTTGTGCACAGGGGCGTTGTCATGCACAGGAAAGGGCCTTCCCCAAACTGTTGCCAAAGTTGGACGCACAGAATCGTGTAGAATGTAATTGTATGCTGTAGCGTTAAGATTTCCCGGCTGGCTTCTGGGTTAAGCGGGCACTGTGTCAAGAAGCAGTGCGGCTCGGTTGGGTTGTGTTTCGGAGGACGCACGACTCTCGACCTTCGCCTCTCCCGTGTCCGTACGGGAGTTGCAGCGGTGGGAGAAGACTGTAACTACCAATTGGATACCACGAAATTGGGGAGAAAAAGGGGGTAAAATACCTAAAAAATAAGACTTGTGTGCACCTGCTCTGCCATGGAAACCCATTTCATGAAGCTCCCGACAAACAGTTCTTATGCTGACATTGCTTCCAGAGGCAGTTTGGAACTCGGTAGTGAGTGTTGCAACCAAGGACAGACGATTTTTACTCGCTACATGTTTCAGCGGTCCCGTTCTTTGAGCTTGTATAGCCTTCCACTTCGCGGCTGAGCCGTTGTTGCTCCTAGACGTTTCCAGTTCACAATAACAGCACTTACAGTTGACCGGGGCAGCTTTAACAGAGCAGAAATTTGACGAACTGACTTGTTGGAAAGGTGGCATCCTATGACGGTGCCACTTTGAAAGTCATTGAGCTCTTCAGTAAGGCCATTCTACTGCCAATGTTTGTCTATGGAGATTGCATGGCTGTGTGCTCGATTTTATACACCTGTCAGCAATGGGTGTGGCTGAAATAGACGTGTCCACTAATTCGAGGGGGTGTCCACATACTTTTGTATATATAGTATGCCCATGATATTGGAATGAGATGTTTGATGAGCAGGTGTCCACATACTTTTGGTCATGTTGTGTATCTTGCACAAAGACAATATACTATTCTAGATTGGAGAGTAGTGGATTACAAAAATACTAATTGTCGCCTAACCCATTACATTACCAGCTAAAATATTGTAATCAGATTACAGATTCCTTTTGAAAAACTAGATGATTACTTCTAGGATTACTTTGAAATTCAGAAAGGATGTTTTGTGTAAAAATTATTTTGACAGATTTTCATGCAAATATTCTCAAATCTGCAGAAAGAAAGTATGCAGTTGTTAGCTAGAATGCTAACGCTCATTGACATAGGCTGTAGCAAAGTTAGCCAAAGAGCCATTTTACTGGTCCAAGTTGAAGTGTTTTTTAAGTATAATGCAGTTGATTTGCGATGATGACACAAACATTATATTAAGCAGGACATTCATATGAGCCTTAAAATCCAATTATAATCCAAAAGTAGTTTGCAATGCATTCATAAGAAACAAAATATTGGCGTTCTATGAGAACTCCCCCATGTTCTGAAACCAAATTGTGCGTATCGCCCTTGTGCAGCAATGTTTGCGAACATAGAAAGGGGTCTATACCTTTGAGCTGACAATAGCTAACCTAACAACCTATTTTCCTCTAACTCTCAGGTGAAGGACATCTCTTTGGAGGCCACAGGAGCTTTGTGAAGCCAGCAGGACACAATACATGGAGAGATGACCAACCAATCACTGTGGATGAGGGGAGTGGAACCTCAACCCAGCACGTGATAGAGGTTAGTTTAATAGTGTTGCATAAAAAAATGACAGTTACAGTTGAAGTCGGAAGTTTACATACACTTAGGTTGGAGTCATTAAAACTCGTTTTTCAACCACTCCACAAATTTCTTGTTAACAAACTATCGTTCTGGCAAGTCAGTTAGGACATCTACTTCGTGCATGACACAAGTAATTTTTCCAACATTTGTTTACAGACAGATTATTTCACTTATAATTCACTATCACAATTCCAGTGGGTCAGAAGTTTCAGTTGATTGTGCCTTTAAACAGCTTGGAAAATACCAGAAAATGATATCATGGCTTTAGAAGCTTCTGATAGGCTAATTGACATCATTTCAGTCAATTGGAGGTGTACCTGTGGATGTATTTCAAGGCCTACCTTCAAACTCAGTGCCTCTTTGCTTGACATCATGGGAAAATCAAAAGAAATCAGCCAAAACCTCAGACATTTTTTTTTAGACCTCCACAAGTCTGGTTCATCATTGGGTGCAATTTCCAAACGCCTGAAGGTACCACATTCATCTGTACAAACAATAGTATGCAAGTATAAACACCATGGGACCACGCAGCCGTCATACCGCTCAGGAAGGAGACGCGTTCTGTCTCCTAGAGATGAACGTACTTTGGTGCGAAAAGTGCAAATCAATCCCAGAACAACAGCAAAGGACCATGTGAAGATGCTGGAGGAAACATGTACAAAAGTATCTATATCCACAGTAAAACGAGTCCTATATCGACATAACCTGAAAGGCCGCTCAGCAAGGAAGAAGCCACTGCTCCAAAACCGCCATAAAAAAGCCAGACTACGGTTAGCAACTGCACATGGGGACAAGATCATACTTTTTGGAGAAATGTCCTCTGGTCTGATGGAACAGAAATAGAACGGTTTGGCCATAATGACCATCGTTATGTTTGGAGGAAAAAGGGGTTTGCTTGCAAGCCGAAGAACACCATCCCAACCGTGAAGCACGGGGGTGGCAGCATCATGCTGTGGGGGTGCTTTGCTGCAGGAGGGACTGGTGCACTTCACAAAATAGATGGCATCATGAGGAAGGAAAATTATGTGGATATATTGAAGCAACATCTCAAGACATCAGTCAGGAAGTTAAAGCTTGGTCGCAAATGGGTCTTCCAGATGGACAATGACCCCAAGCATACTTCTAAAGTTGTGGCAAAATGGCTTAAGGACAACGAAGTCAAGGTATTGGAGTGGCCATCACAAAGCCCTGACCTCAATCCTATAGAAAATTTGTGGGCAGAACTGAAAAAGCGTGTGCGAGCAAGGAGGACTACAAACCTGACTTAGTTACTCCAGCTCTATCAGGAGGAATGGGGCAAAATTCACCCAACTTATTGTAGGAAGCTTGTGGAAGGCTACCCAAAACGTTTGACCCAAGTTAAACAATTTAAAGGCAATGCTACCAAATACTAATTCAGTGTATGTAAACTTCTGACCCACTGGGAATGTGATTAAATAAATAAAAGCTGAAATAAATCATTCTCTCTAATATTATTCTGACATTTCACATTCTTAAAATAAAGTGGTGATCCTAACTGACCTAAGACAGGGAATTTTTACTAGGATTAAATGTCAGGAATTGGGAAAAACAGAGTTTAAATGTATTTGGTTCAGGTGTATGTAAACTTCCGACTTCAACTGTACTTTGTAAATCAAATGTGGCCCATTTATTTCAGAAACGCTCCACTCAGCTATTCACTTGCTTACATGTACATCTGCCATAGGGTAGCTTGTGAGACTTCCCTACGACATTGTTATCCAATTATACTCATGTACTGGTAATAACCTCCTCTCTTCTTGTGTCAGTCTGCAGATGCAAAGGCTGCAGGTCCTGGGGTCAAGCTGGAGAGGTCTGAAGGAGAGGTGGATCCACGGCATAGCAGAGACATCCAAACTGGAGTGGCTGGAGCGCCCCCTGTAGCCACGGAGGACCCCACCACCTCCCCAGTGCAGCCCAGGACCCTACGCAGCATGACGGAGGTCAGTGGAACGCCGATCGCAGTCCTCAAGTCAGAGACGGACACAGGCTCTTACACACAGGATCTGACCACAGATCAGACCCAGAGAGACTGGGGTTGGGGAGACTGGGCTGTCCTCCTGCTCAGAGTATTTATCAGTATGTCACCAGAGCCAGAGGACGGTGATGGTGACACGTTAGAAACTGGTGGTGATGATCCTGCTTGTTCTTACACTACAGAGTTGGACCCTGGCAACATATCCTTGGGTTTAGAGACACAGACTGATCTGTCTAGAGGAGACTGGAACCGGTACAGTAGTAGTGTATACTCTGAAGGGTGCCTAGATAAGAAAGGGGAGGGTCTGGTTGTAGATGAAGTGACTGTGAAATTGGAGGGTGACTTTCCTACAACATGGAATGCAGATAATCACCTAGGATACGGACACTCACAGGGCAGATATTTCTTAGATTACAGGGAAAGCTTAGAGAAATCCAAATGTTACGACCCACTCCCCTTCACACACGTTGAGGGATCGCGACCCAGTGTCCACGTTGATGGAGCCTTCCGATTCACACGGGTACGTCCTTTTCGATCAGGAATTGAACTCAAATGACAGGGCTAGAGCCCAGGCTCAGGGAGGGGGAGCCAAATCAGGCAATAGTAAAGAGAAACGGTTCCTCTGCATGTTCTGTAACAAAGGCTTCAGCTGCCCCCAGAAGGTGGAGATCCACAAGAGGGTCCACACGGGAGAAACACTATAGCTGTACCCAGTGTCACATGCGCTTCGCCGAAGCTGGCACACTGAAGAGGTACCAGAGGGTCCACACAGGGGAGAAACCCTACAGCTGCCCCCACTGTGAGAAGTGGTTCTCCCACCAGCACCATCTGAAGAGTCACCTGAAGGTCCACACGGGAGAGAGTTCGTTCGCCTGTACGCTAAGGGAATGGCAAATAAGTCTGTCAACACAGCAGATTGGCAAACATACAATAAATTGAGAAATCTTTTTTTTTTTGTGATCTATACATAAGGACAAACCACCTGGAACTGACAACCTGGATGGTAAATGACTGAGGTTTTGTAGCAGAATACATTGTGACTCCTATTTGCCACATCTTCAATCTAAGCCAAGAAGACGGAGTGTACCCTCCGGCCTGGAGGGAGGCAAAGGTCATTCCGCAGCCCAAAAATAGCAAAGCACCCGTTAATGGTTCAAACAACAGACCAATCAGCCTGTTACCGGTGCTTAGCAAATCTTCTTTGACCAAATACAATGTCATTTTACAGAAAACAAATTAACAACAGACTTTCAGCATGCTTATAGGGAAGGACACTCAACATACTCGGTACTGACACAAATGATTGATGATTGGCTGAAAGAAATTGATAATAAGAAGATTGTGGGAGCTGTTTTGTTAGACTTCAGTGCATCCTTTGATATCATTAATCATAAAACTTTGCTGAGCGTTATGGATTAACATCCTCTGCCTTATCATGGATGGACAGTTACCTATCCAATAGAACACAGAGTAGTTTTTTTTTTATGGATGCCTCTCTAATGCAAATTCGGTTGAGTGTGGTGTACCACAGGGCAGCCAGCTTGGACCATTATTGTTTTCTGTGTTTACTATTGACCTTCCACTGACCTTGAATAAAACCTCTGTGTCCATGTACCCTGACGACTCAACAGTATATACTTCGGCTGCAACAGTAAAATAAATAACTGACATCCTTAACATAGAGCTCCAGACAGTTTTATAATGGGTAACTAACAATAGGCTGGTGCTAAATATCTCAAAAACTAAAAGTATAATTTCTGGGACAAATCACTCTCTCAACCCTAAACCTAATCTGGATCTATTATTAAATAATGTGGCTATTGAGCAAGTTGAAGAGACTAAACTGCTGGGTGTCACTGTAGATAGCAAGCTATCATGGTGAAAACATATAGACTCAATGGTTACTAAAATGGGAAGCGGTCTGTCCATTACAAGGCGTTACTCTGCTTTCTTACATCTCAGTCAACCAGACAGGTCCTACAGGACCTGGTTTTGTTGCACCAGGACTACCGTCCTGTTGTGCGGCAATGAGGAATATAGGACAATTGCAGTTGGTCCAAAACAGAGCAGCAGGTATTGCACTTAGATGTACACGGAGGGCAAATGTCAATGACATGTATGTCAATCTCTCCTGGCTCAAAGTTGAGGAGAGATTGACATGCATCACTGTTAGTCTTTTGTGCGAGGTGTTGATGTGTTGAAGGTACTGATGTGTCTGTTCAAGCAGTTGGCACACAGTTCCGACACTCATCGGTATCACACAAGACATACAACCAGAGGTCTCTTCACAGTCCCCAGGTCTAGAACAGAGGCTGGGAAACACACAGTATTAAATAGAGCCATGACTAAATGGAACTCTCTGCCACCCCAGGTAACTCAAGCTAGTAATTAAACCAGATTCAAAAACCAGATAAAAGTACAACAGTGACTGTGAAGAGAGACACAGACAATTCTATGCATTTTGTATTGTATTACGTATGTGAAATGTGGTTGAGATACGACTGATATGTGGTTGTCTCGCCTGACTATCTTAAGATGAATGCGCTAGCTGTGGGTCGCTCTGGATGGGAGCATCTGCTGACTGGCTAAATTGTAATGTAAATGTAGTGCTATGTATGTACTCTGAACAAAAATATAAACGCAACATGTAAAGTGTTGGTCCCATGTTTCATGAGCTGAAATAAAAGATCCCCAAAATGTTCCATATGCACAAAAAGCTTACTTCTCTCAAGGTTTGTGCGCAAATTTGTTTACATCCCTGTTAGTGGACATTTCTACTTTGCCAAGATAATCTATCCACCTGACAGGTGTGGCATATCAAGAATCTGATTAAACCGCATGATCATTACACAGGTGCACCTTGTGCTGGGGACAATAAAAGGCCACTCAACAACACAATGTGCAGTTTTGCCACACAACACAATGCCACAGATGTCTCAAGGGAGTGTGCAATTGGCATGTTGACTGCAGGAGTGTCCACCAGAGCTGTTGCCATAGAATGTTATGTTAATTTCTCTACCACAATCGCAGACCATGTGTATGGCATCGTGTGGGCAAGTGTGGTGGAAATTCTTCAAAACAACAACTTTTTATTGTAAGATTTACAAATCTGGATCTGGTCAACAATCCTCTCAACAGTGCAGCGTTTAGAGCCCCACGAACCAGAGTTGGGTCTCAGCTTTTATAACCGTTGTCTACGTGGCAGTTTAGCAGATGTGTGAGAGCCTGGTGGGAACATAGCATAAACAAGTGATAACACCAGTTTTGTTACTCCTTTCTGCTGATAGAATTGTTGCTGCTGCTCAAGCTAGCCTCTGTTCTCTTCATATCTCCACACAGCTGTGCCCTTGCAAGATACGAAAAGAACAGGATGGACCAAAAACTGTGGTCACTCTCAGAGGCTCTTTGTCTTTGGCCGCATGACCAAGTTACTCAAAAACAAGAGAGGAAAAACACTGGCTTCTTACATGAGTGAAACAGACAGTGGAAATGTACAGGTTTAAGGCTCATACAGCGCATGTGCATAACAAAGTTTGTAATTTTCTTCCATCATACAAGCGGTTAGCTGTTGTGAACAGAGTGCCCCATGGTGGCGATGGGGTTATGGTATGGGCAGGCATAAACTACGGACAACAAACACAATTGCATTTTATCTATGGCAATTTGAATGCGCAAAAATACCGTAACGAGATCCTGAGGCCCATTGTGAGGCCCATTTTTTAAAAAGGTATCTGTGACCAACAGATGCATATCTATCTGCATTTCCAGTTGTGAAATCCATAGATTAGGGCCTAAGAATTTATTTAAATTGACTGATTTCCTCATATGAACTGTAACTTAGTAAAATCAATTAAATTGTTGCATGTTGCGTTTATATGTTTGTTCAGTATATATTTGCGTATATTATGTATTTTATTTGTTGTTTCCTGTTTGGACCCCAGGAAGAGTAGCCGCTGCCTTGGCAGCAGCTAATTGGGGATCCTAATAAAATACTAAATACTAAAGTACACAGCAGTAGTGGGTCCATTTCTGCAACAACTAAGAGCGTTGAAGCTCAGACGTGTGATATATATAAGGCATATACAATACCAGTCAAAAGTTTGGACACACCTACTCATTCCAGGGTTTTTTATTTTTACTATTTTCTACATTGTAGAATCATAGTGAAGACATCAAAACTATGAAATAACACATATGGAATCATGTAGTAACCAAATAAGTGTTTAACAAATCAAAATATATTTTATATTTGAGATTCTTCAAAGTAGCCACCCTTTGCCTTGATGACAGCTTTGCACACTCTTGTCATTCTCTCAACCAGCTTCATGAGGTAGTCACATGGAATGCATTTCAATTAACAGGTGTGCCTTGTTAAAAGTTAATTTGTGGAATTTATTTCCTTTTTAATGCGTTTGAGCCAATCAGTTGTGTTGTGACAAGGTAGGGGTGGTATACAGAAGATAGCCCTATTTGGTAAAAGACCAAGTCCATATTATGGCAAGAACAGCTCAAATAAGCAAAGAGAAACAACAGTCCATTACTTTAAGACGTGAAGGTCAGTCAATACAGAACATTTCAAGAACTTTTAAGGTTTCTTGAAGTGCAGTCGCAAAAACCATCAAGTGCTATGATGAAACTGGCTCTCATGAGGACCGCCACAGGAAAGGAAGACCCAGAGTTACCTCTGCTGCAGAGGATAAATTCGTTAGAGTTAGCTGCATCTCAGATTGCAGCCCAAATAAATGCTTCACAGAGTTCAAGTAACAGACACATCTCAACATCAACTGTTCAGAGGTGACTGTGTGAATCAGGCCTTTATGGTCGAATTGCTGCAAATAAACCACTACTAAATGACACCAATAAGAAGAAGAGACTTGCTTGGGCAAAGAAACACAACTAATTGACATTAGACCGGTGGAAATCTGTCCTTTGGTCTGATGAGTCCAAATTTGAGATTTTTGGTTCCAACTGCCGTGTCTTTGTGAGACGCAGAGTAGGTGAACGGATGATCTCCGCATGTGTGGTTCCCACCGTGAAGCATGGAGGAGGAGGTGTGATGGTGTGAGGGTGCTTTGCTGGTGACACTGTCAGTGATTTATTTAGAATTTAAGGCACACTTAACCAGCATGGCTACCACAGCATTCTGCAGGGATATGCCATCCCATCTAGTTTGTGCTTAGTGGAACTATCATTCGTTTTTCAACAGGACAATGACCCAAAACACACCTCCAGGCTTTGTAAGGGCTATTTGACCAAGGAGAGTGATGGAGTGCTGCATCAGATGACCTGGCCTCAACAATCACCCGACTTCAACCCAATTGAGATGGTTTGGGATGAGTTGGACCGTAGAGTGAAGGAAAAGCAGCCATCAAGTGCTCAGCATATGTGGGAACTCCTTCAAGACTGTTGGAAAAGCATTTCTCATTAAGCTGGTTGAGAGAATGCCAAGAGTGTGCAACGCTGTCATCAAGGCAAAGGGTGGCTACTTTGAAGAATCTAAAATCTAAAATATATTTTGATTTGTTTAACACTTTTTTGGTTACTACATGATTCCATATGTGTTATTTCATAGTTTTGATGTTTTCACTATTATTCTACAATGTAGAAAATAGTCAAAATCAAGAAAAACCCTTGAATGAGTAGGTGTGTCCAAACTTTGTATAAGCCTAAAAAGTCTAACATATTCTATTTGTACTGTGTAGGCTATATGATGTTCACAAATGCCTATTTCATTACTTCCATTCAACTACTTCATGTTTTTCCCAAGATACTTTAAATGAGAAAATTAATGTAGTTTATCAAGTTCATGCAGAATTGTAGTTGAGACATATGTATGTGTGGTTTTCAGATGCTGTATTTAAAACTTGTTTATGTTTAATAAACACAAAATGGGACTTTTCATGCAGACTTTCATTGAGACTCTCTTTAGGATACATCAAATATTTTCCCACCCTATTCTGCATAGAACTGACAGCGCTTAATAACCAATATACACTTACTGAATATACACATACCCACTCACTAACAAACACCTACTGTACACCTCAAAGTAGTTTAGTCAGGTTTGTCTGATGATGACTTTTGACTTATCATAGCTGACTTATATTTACCCACAACATAATATTTACACTGAGTGTACAAAACATTAGGAACACCTTCCAAATGTTGAGTTGCACCCCCTTTTGGCATCAGAACAGCCTCAATTCGTAGGGGCATGGACTCTACAAGGTGTCGAAAGCATTCCACAGGGATGCTGGCCCATGTTGACTCCAATGCTTCCGACAGTTGTGTCAAGTTGGCTGGATGTCCTTTGGGTGGTGGACCACTCATGATACACATGGGAAACTGTTGAGCGTGAAAAACACAGCAGTGTTGCAGTCCTTGACACACTCAAACCGGTGTGCCTGGCACCTACTACCATACCCCATTCAAAGGCACTTCAATCTTGTATCTTGCCCATTCACACTCTGAATGGCACACATACACAATCCATGTCTCAATTGTCTCAAGGCTTACAAATCTTTTTTTAACCTGTCTCCTCCCCTTCATCTACACTGATTGAAGTGGATTTAACAGGTGACATCAATAAGGGATCATAGCTTTCACCTGGTCAGTCTGTCATGGAAAGAGCATGTGTTCCTAATGTTTTGTACACTCAGTGTATGTCCACCATGATGGTTTTAACAACAACAAGGCAACAGTAAACATGTCTAGACAGGGGATGTGCTTGTTCAAAGTTTGGAATTTCAGTTGATTGATATAGCGCCCTCTTGGGCCAATCAGTGTAATTTTGTAAATGGCAGGGCCCGGTTTCTCAAAATGGTTCTAGCGATGAACTTAGCCTTAAGTTGCTTTTGGGAAACTGGGCCCAAATCTCTATGGCAAGACGCTTCATTAACCCAAGTTTAGTCAAAATCGGGCCAGTGGTGTCTGAGATATCGCATGTGACTAACATGCGCACTAACTGATGGAGATAGATCCATAATCCCCTCTCCGATTTCATTGTGGGAGACAATGAGGTCATTCTGTAACTACAGTATAGGACTCAAATGTAGTGGGGATGGGTAAACACTCCATGTTGAAAGTGTGTTTATTATCTGTGTGTACGTACCTGAGGGAGTGTATGTCTGTGTAATCTGTATCACCTCTCTCTTCCAGGAGGAGGAGGGTCCAGAGGTGCTGCTGGTGAAGGAGGAGGGGTGTGAGGAGGGTCTGGGGAACCCTGAGGGGACCATGGTCATAGAGGACAACCAGACTACACCTCCTCCTGAACCCACAGAGGAACCAGCTGAGCAGCACAGGACCACATACAGTCTCACTGAGGTGAGCCCACTGTGAACTACTGTCTGTATGGTATTCGGTCAGGGCCCGTATCCACAAAGCCTCTCAGAGTAGGAGTGCTGATCTAGGATCAGTTTTGCCTTTTAGATCATAATGAATAAGACTACTCTGAGGCTCTTTGTGGATACGGGCCCAGGTCTTGATTCATTTTGTCTGAAGTGTGGGACCATGAATGATCAAACCATTAGAGTGTCAAGTAATCAATTCAACTAACACGTTTGCATAGTACTCATAGCAATCCCTCATTGCCCAATCAGAAGATGCTTCATAGCAGGGTGCTCAAGATTTCTTGATATAACATCCTCTCACTGTATCTCTTAAAGTCAGTAGACATGGAAGATGGGAAGCCTGATCTGCTGCTGGTCAAAGAGGAGACAATAGAGAACGGACCAGAGAGCATTGATCTGCTGAGTGGACTAAAGATGGGGGAGCAAGGTAAGGGAGACATACATATAGCCTACATACAGAAATTACCAATGGGAATAGTGATGCGCCTAGCTATTATATTTTCTTCATTCATAAAATGAAATCAATACAACTTATGTTTACATACAAAAACACACGTTATAATGTATGAACTTGACCAGGTAATTGACAAAAAAAACTCCATATGTAGAGTTTTCTCTGCCATATTTGTAAAGACTATTTTCTAACCTCTTCCTGCAGGTGGTTGGCTGGAGGCTAACAGAGGAGACTGGGCAGCCATCTTGGATTCCCACACCCAGGCGGGTGTAGCCAAGGGCCCAGGGGACAACATCACTGATCAGGCCAGGACCAGAGGCGACATAGTGGAGGTCAGTGGATGGGACAGCGTCCTCAACTCTGGGCTGGGAAACAACACTATTAACCACAACCAGAAACAGACAGTCGAACCCAAAACAACATTCGAACTTAGTCTCCATGACAACAGACTAGCTGAGACCAGGGCGAGGCGTAGATTTGGAGGTGTCCCTATGCGGCTGGTGAGAACGGACACAGACTCGGCTAGCGATGCTCCGTCCTGCTCCTATAGTTGTGATTCAGAGAGACTGATGGCGCCTCAGGTTAACCCCCTAACAGGTGTTGCCTTCAGCCTGCCTTCTATAGGATCTATCAACTGGAACATGGACTCTGCGACAACACAGACACTCCCTGGCCTTCGTCCTCCTCACACTCTCCTAATGTTTAACCAGACCTCAGACAATGCCAGTGCCTCAACACTAAATAACAGTAGTAGAGACGGAATCAGTAAAGGTGGCAGCGCCAAAGAGAAGCGCTTCCCGTGTTCGTTCTGTGGGAAAGCCTTCAGTTTCCCTAAACAGGTGGAGATCCACCAGAGGATGCACACTGGGGAGAAACCGTTCAGCTGCCACCTGTGCCGGGCCAGTTTCTCCGACTCGTCCAACCTGAAGAGGCACCAGAGGGTCCACACAGGGGAGAAACCCCACAGCTGCCCCCAGTGTGAGAAGAGGTTCTCCCGCCAGGACCAGCTGAAGATGCACCTGAAGGTCCACACGGGAGAGAGGCCATTCGCCTGTACGCACTGCGGGAAGAGGTTCTTAGAGAGGAGCTACCTCAGGATACACCAGAAGAAAATGCACACGGCCTATGTATAGTGACATGTAATGTAGTACTAGTTAGTTGGTTTGTAGTTAATTCTGTTGGTGTTGGATGTAGAAGGAACAGGATGAGGTGAATTGAGGAAATAATTAGTAGATGATATGGTGATGATGGTTGGTATGATGGTGTCTGTAAAAATGCTTCACTGATGAAAAGGGACAACCTTGTCCTGTTGTTTGATGCTGGTGTTTTATAATGAGGAAATGTTTACTTGACATGAAGTAGTGAAGCTGTGTGTAATGTAATGTTAAACCTTTTCCAAAGTATTCTAACATTCATTTTATTAAAGCGAGGGTGCCAGATTTACAGAAAATATAGTGTAACAATAGTGAGAAAAGTTATTCTAGTTCTCACGTATCGTTTTGTGCAGTAAAAGTACTGTACTTCACGTTAGGTGAGTGTATGACCATTTTGTTCAAAAATACAAAATTCACTCTGTGCTGACTACTTGGTTATTTTTGTATCATTCAGGGACTGAGTTTCCCTTATCTCAGTCGAACCAAAACATTATACTTAATTCTTGAATCAACACAGACATTTTTTATAAAAAACTCCAGTGGCTCCATATTGTTAGGTAATTGAATCGCAGTGTTAGAGATGGGCTTGACTGTGGTTAACATTTTATAATATTGTGTCATGTTTCTCTGTGTACAGCAAAGAGTTTCTTATATAAATGTTTTGTGCTTTTCTGAGACTCAGATTTTTTACTTCAAAATGTTACCAAACAAAAACCCTTGATTTCAAAGGTCAACAAATCATACAACTCTATGCACAATGACAAATTTGAAAGCAGTCTTATTAATTAAAAATTTTTAATCATCACTTTATGTCTAATAATTCAGTGTGTTTATTTTTTTTATTTAACACCAAACTATATGTTTTCATAATTTATTTCCCTAAGCCTCCTTGGGCCACTGAAATGCTCCGTCTGATCGTGTGGGCGTTAGGAAACAAATTTGAATATGAATGTATATATTTACATACACAGCCCTGATTGGCTGATAGGATGGTCTAGATAACTTCCACAGGTGTGTAGGCTACTTTGTCTTGTCATCAAAACAGAAGTCATCTTAATATCATTGTTGTACAGTTTCCCATAGGTCACCAGGAGATGTAGGACCAGAACAGACTTTTTGGTGGACCATCCTGGCCTATACCCTGTCTTTTACGAATGACACTTTTTGATGATACTGGAGATTTTAACTTATTAAAATGTTTCTAATGAATAAACACTCTTGAATTACACATTTTTGAATGTTTTCTGCTGTTGAAAGTAAATAAAGAAACCAGACTGCAATGAAAGGTTTTTGTTATTCTTCATAAATTATCTTTTCAGTTATGCACTCACTAACTGTAAGTCGCTCTGGATAAGAGCGTCTGCTAAATAACTAAAATGTAAAATGTAATTTACATAGCATAATAAACAGATCGTAAACAAGGTTATAATGAAAGTCTAAATCATGGCATGTAAGTGTCTTTTCAAGTTATGTGCTCAAGCTCCATAAGGTGTTCCTGTGAGAGGAAAACAGATTATGGTGAAAGTAAGAGGGTGTTAGCTAAACATAATCAGATAGGCGGTATAGAGCAGCAACAGAGTAGTTATCGATGGTATAAAGTACAAAAAAGTAGTGGTTTTATTTACATTGTCATCACCAGCTTTCTCAAACACTGACATTACTATAAACAACTAAACTCAGCAAAAAAATGTACGTCCTCTCACTGTCAACTGTGTTTATTTTCAGCAAACTTAACATGTGTAAATATTTGTATGAACATAACAAGATTCAACAACTGAGACATAAACTGAACAAGTTCCACAGACATGTGACTAACAGAAATGGAATAATGTGTCCCTGAATAAAGGGGCGGTCAAAATCAAAATTAACAGTCAGTATCTGGTGCGGCCACCAGCTGCATTAAGTACTGCAGTGCATCTCCTCCTCATGGACTGCACCAGATTTGCCAGTTCTTGCTGTGAGATGTTACCCCACTCTTCCACCAAGGCACCTGCAAGTTTCCAGACATTTCTGGGGGGAATGGCCCTAGCCCTCACCCTCCGATCCAACAGGTCCCAGACGTGCTCAATGGGATTGAGATCCGGGCTCTTCGCTGGCCATGGCAGAACACTGACATTCCTGTCTTGCAGGAAATCACAAACAGAATGAGCAGTATGGCTGGTGGCATTGTCATGCTGGAGGGTCATGTCAGGATGAGCCTGCAGGAAGGGTACCACATGAGGGAGGAGGATGTCTTCCCTGTAACGCACAGCGTTGAGATTGCCTGCAATGACAACAAGCTCAGTCCAATGATGCTGTGACACACCGCCCCAGACCATGACGGACCCTCCACCTCCAAATCGATCCCACTCCAGAGTACAGGCCTCGGTGTAACGCACATTTTTTCGACAATAAACGCGAATCCGACCATCACCCCTGGTGAGACAAAACCGTGACTCGTCAGTGAAGAGCACTTTTTTCCAGTCCTGTCTGGTCCAGCGACGGTGGGTTTGTGCCCATAGGCGACGTTGTTGTCAGTGATGTCTGGTGAGGACCTGCCTTACAACAGGCCTATAAACCCTCAGTCCAGCCTCTCTCAGCCTATTGCGGACAGTCTGAGCACTGATGGAGGGATTGTGTGTTCCTGGTGTAACTCGGGCAGTTGTTGTTGCCATCCTGTACCTGTCCCGCAGGTGTGATGTTAGGATGTACCAATCCTGTGCAGGTGTTGTTACACGTGGTCTGCCACTGCGAGGACGATCAGCTGTCCGTCCTGTCTCCCTTTAGCGCTGTCTTAGGCGTCTCACAGTACGGACATTGCAATTTATTGCCCTGACCACATTTGCAGCCCTCATGCCTCCTTGCAGCATGCCTAAGGCACGTTCACGAAGATGAGCAGGGACCCTGGGCATCTTTCTTTTGGTGTTTTTCAGAGTCCGTAGAAAGGCCTCTTTAATGTCCTAAGTTTTCATAACTGTGACCTTAATTGCGTACCGTCTGTAAGCTGTTAGTGTCTTAACAACCGTTCCACAGGTGCATGTTCATTAATTGTTTATGGTTCATTGAACAAGCATGGGAAACAGTGTTTAAACCCTTTACAATTAAGTTATTTGGAATTTTACTAATTATCTTTGAAAGACAGGGTCCTGAAAAAGGGACGTTTCTTTTTTTGCTGAGTTTATAATCTCATCCTGTTACAGGAAAGGTGGAAGAGTTAGTATGTCACACTTATTGCACACACACAATTACATTTAGCTTCTCAACAAGAACTTTGTTACCGGAGTCTTTAAGAGCTTTGCACACCTGGATTGTACAATATTTGTACATTATTCTTTAAAAAATTATTCAAGCTGAAGTTAGTTGTATTGATCATTGATGGACAGACATTTTTAAGTCTTGCCATACATTTTCAAGCCGATTTAAGTGAAAACTGTAACTAGGCCACTCAGGAACATTCAATGTCGTCTTGGTAAGCAACTCCAGTGTATATGTGGCCTTGTGATTTAGGTAGTTGTCCTGCTGAAAGGTGAATTTGTCTCCCAGTGTCTGTAAGGAAAGCAGACCAATTTTGCCTGTGTGGAGCTCTATTACGTTTATTTTTATCCTAAAAAACTTGCTAGTCTTTGCCGATGACAAGCATACCCATAACATGATGCAGCCACCACCATGCTTGTAAATATATAAGAGTGCTACTCCATGATATGTTGTGTTGAATTTGCCCCAAACATAAAGCTTTGTATTCAGGGCAAAAAGTTATTTTCTTTGCCACATTTCTTGTAGTATTACTTTAGTGCCTTATTAATTAATTACTTATTACTCATTACCAAGTAAAAATACCTACAAACAAAAGATGAGCTTCTACTTTAGTAAACTTTATTACAACATGTAAAAATACCTTACATTTCTTACAAAATAATAAGGATTTCTATTGTTAGAATAATCATTAAATTAATTACATGAAACAAAGATATAGGCCTACTCACGTAATACCCTTTGGTAACAGATACTGTGAGATAAAGGTTCAGGGAAGAGAAGACTATCGAGCCCAGCTAACGTTAGCAAGCTAGCTAGTTATCTAGCGAGTTGCGATCATAGCATATTTGCCAGCTTTCAAGGTTAGAAAACTAACCTAGTCAAGGTTAGAAAACTAGCTAGCTAGCTAGCGTGTTAGCTAATCCCCAAAAAACTCAACAGATTGAATGGAAAGTATAGATGTAGATGGTAACTAGCTAGCCTAGTTGGTAGGCCCAACAAAAACTCCAGCTAACATTTGCTATCTAGCTAGCTACAGTTAGCTAGCTAGCCAACACTAGGCTAGCTAACTAGTAAACGCTAGCTAACTACCTATGCTAAAACCTGCAGAATTCATGTATCCAAAAAAGCTAAACAAATTGCATAGAAAACTTACTTCCTATCTCCTGTGTTGACGTTTTTCATCTACAACACTTTTGTTTCTTTCGCGGCAATCTTTCATGTCTGGATTTTGCACACTTACATGATGTCAGTGTCAACACGTGGGCAAGTTCAAGGCCGTCGTTCTTCCAAGCGTGTTTCGCAAATGGGCAGATCTTGACATGATGCCTTAATTCCCGGGATAAATAATTGCACCAATGCATCCCATCCAAAAGTGAGAATGTTCCTCAACAGTGAAAACCTTGCAAGGTTGCATGATGAAATAAGAGTTTGCCTTATGACCATTTTAAGTGCATTTATAAACCATTATTCAACCAAGCTTAATAGGTTTACAATTTGACAAGCACAAATGACTCTCACAATTTTAACCATAACTTTTTATTAATGTTTCAAAAAATATTTAATTGATCGTTAAAATAATTGACCCATTGTCAAATGCACCATTAAATGATTTAACATTTATGTGAACCATTTGTGAATTCGTTTTTGCCAATTTTGTCATTGGGCCTGGGCATCAGACTCCAGAGCCCTTTATTGCAGAGTTGTGTCAATGAGGTGGTCGGTTTTCAATTGGATAACACTTATCACATGGTTTGTACAGCCTGCAATATGGTGCGTTGGAATGCTATCAGAAACATTTGTAACACCATGGTAACAAGCATTCATTGTTACACCCCTGTAATTACAGACTACATGTTATTACAGTGTAACTATGAAATATTACAATAATTACAATACTTGTTACAGTGGAGTTACATATATAATTACACTGCAATAAGGATCCCTTAAACTGAAGTGCTACCCATTTTTCTTCCAATTTGACATTAGAGTATTTTGTGTAGATCGTTGACAAAAAAATTACTATTAAATCCATTTTAATCCCACTTTGTAACAACAAAATGTGGGAAAAGTCAAGGGGTGTGAATACTTTCTGAAGGCACTGTATATGTACATATATTTTCTTTATTTCATATTTGATAAATACATTTTCCAAATATATTTATATTTTATTTAAATATATTATTTTTCTGTATGGGCTGACTCTATACACACACACACACACACACACACACACACACACAATCACATACAATCATCATTTGAGGAATGAGGAATCATTGTGTAAGACAAATCAGAAAGGCTAAATCTGATTATTATGTAATCGCTCTTTCGGATTGTAATGGGAACCCGACTAAATTCTGGAAAACTGTCAAATCCCTGAAAGGTTCTACTTCCTCCTCTCTGCCACAACAAATTAATTCAGACACTGGCCTCATTACGGAAAAAATGCCATCATTGATGCATTTAATCACCATTTTATTTCAGTGGGCAATCTCTTGAAAATAACTTCTAGGTCTATTCACAATGACATTGGGCTGGATGCTGATAGGGGACATTTGCTGAATGATCAGAGAAATGATAGTCAAAGCTTTTCTTTTAGGCTATTTACAGAAAAAGAATTCCTGGATGCTTTGGTAGCAATAGACTACAATAAATCCACAGGGGCCGACCAATTAAATCCTGTTTGCTTAAGTGTGCAGAGCCCATCATTGTTGGCACAATAACCCAACATTTTTATTTAACACTTATCAAGAAATATTTTGAAAGTATGGAAATCAGCTCTTGTGCTGCCATCCATAAAGGCGGGGATAGTAGGGATTTTAATAATTATCGCCCCATTTCAAGGCTTCCTTCTCTAGCTAAGATTCTTGAATCCTTGGTAAATGTACAACTTTGTTCTTTTTTATCTGGGAAATGTATTTTGAATGTAAACCAATCAGGGTTTAGGCCTGGGCATAGCACTATTACCGCAACCACTTTAAAAGAAATGTGCTGCTTTGTTTGTGAACCTGTCAAAAGCTTTTGATACTGTTGATCATGCTATTTTATTGAATAAGTTGTCATCGATAGGCCTGAGCTCTGACGCCTGTTCATGGTTTCAGAACTCAGGCCATTGTGATTGTTGGGGTTAAGTCTGAATTTCTTGAAGTACATAAAGGTGTACCACATGGGTCAATCTGATAAAAATTGGAAACTTCATCTACAGTGCATTCTCAACGTATTCAGACCCCTTGACTTTTTCCAAATGTTGTTACGTTACAGCCTTATTCATGAATTGATTAAATAAATGTTATACCTCATCAATCTATACACAATACCCCATAATGACAAAGTTAAAACAGGTTTATAGACATTTTAGCAAATGTATTAAAAATCAAATTTGCTATGAGACTCGAAATTGAGCTCAGATGCATCCTGTTTCCATTGATCATCCTTGAGATGTTTCTACAACTTGGTCCCACAGTTGACAGTGCATGTCAGAGCAAAAACCAAGCCATGAGGTCGAAGGAATTGTCCGTAGAGCTCCGAGACAGGATTGTGTCAAGGCACAGATCGGGGGAATGGTATCAAAAAATGTCTGCAGCATTGAAGGTCCCCAAGAACACAGTGGCCTTCATCATTCTTAAATGGAAGAAGTTTGGAACCACCAAGACTCTTCCTAGAGCTGGCCACCCGGCCAAACTGAGCAATCGGTGGAGAAGGGCCTTGGTCAGTGAGGTGACCAAGAACCCGATGGTCACTATGACAGAGCTTCAGAGTTCCTCTGTGGAGATGGGAAAACCTTCCAGAAGGACAATCATCTCTGCAGCACTCCACCAATCAGGCCTTTATGGTAGAGTGGCCAGACGGAAGTCACTCCTCAGTAAAAGGAACATGACAGACCGCTTGGAGTTCGCCAAAAGGCACCTAAAGGACTCTCAGACCATGAGAAACAAGATTCTCTGGTCTGATTAAACCAAGATTGAACTCTTTGGCTTGAATGCCAAGCGTCACGTCTGGAGGAAACCTGGCACCAACCCCACAGTGAAGTATGATGGTGGCAGCATCATTCTGTGGGGATGTTTTTAATCGGCAGGGACAGGGAAACCGGTCAGAATTGAAGGAATGATGGATGGCGCTAAATACAGGGAAATTCTTGAGGGAAACCTGTTTCAGTCTTCCACAGATTTGAGACTGGGACGGAGGTTCACCTTCCAGCAGGACAATGACCCTAAGCATACTGCTAAAGCAACACTTGAGTGGTTTAAGGGGAAACATTTAAATGTCTTGGAATGGCCTAGTCAAAGCCCAGACCTCAATCCAATTGAGAATCTGTGGTATGACTTAAAGATTGCTGTACACCAGCGGAACCCATCCAACTTGAAGGAGCTGGAGCAGTTTTGCCTTGAAGAATGGGCAAAAATCTCAGTGGCTAGATGTGCCAAGCTTATAAAGACATACCCCAAGAGACTTGCAGCTCTAATTGCTGCAAAAGGTGGCTCTACAAAGTATTGAATTTGGGGAGGGGGGGGTGAATAGTTATGCACGCTCAAGTTGTTTGTTTCACAAGAAAAAATATGTTGCATCTTCAAGGTGGTAGGCATGTTGTGTAAGTCAAATGATACAAACCCCCAAAAATCCATTTTAATTCCAGGTTGTAAGGCAACAAAATAGGAAAAATGCCAAGGGGGATGAATACTTTCGCAAGCCACTGTAGATGAGCTGGTTAAGAAGCTAAGATTTAGATTAGGCTTTTTCTACAGAAATAGATCGTGACTTTCTCTAAACAGTAGGAAGCAAGTTATTCAGTTAACATTTTTATCTGTTCTTGATTATGGTGATATTATTTATCAAAGTGCAGCTGCTACTACTCTTAAACCTTTGGATGCCATCTACCATAGTGACTTTATTTTTTTTTTTTTTTACAGGTGACAGTTTTGATGCTAATCACTGCATCCTGTATCAAAATGTTGGCTGGACTTTGTTAAAGACCCGTAGATTTCTACATTACTCCCTTTTTGTTTACAAGGCTCTACTTCATAAACGTCAGTTTTATCTAACTTTGCTGTTGAAGTATAGACACCTGAGTTGCCTAACCCATTCACAGGATTGGTTAACTCTTGAGGTTCCTATGGTCTCCTCAGAGCTAGGTAAATCTGCTTTTAGTTTTAATGCACCGTATTGCTGGAACAAAATTCAAAAAACATTTCATCTGATGTTCTGGTGCCATTCGAGCAATTTAAAGTATTGATTGTGGACTTATTTGTGGAGGAATGTAACTGTTTTTCTGGGTGATTTGTGATGTTTTATTTGTTCTTCCCATGACTGTGTTTTTGTATTTTACTGTGTGTATAGATATACACTACCAGTCAACAGTTTGCACACACCTACTCATTCAAGGGTTTTTCTTTATTTTTACTATTTTCTACATTGTAGAATAATAGTGAAGACATCAAAACTATGAAATAACACATATGGAATAATGTAGTAACCAAAAAGGTGTTAAACAAATAAAAATATATTTTATATTTGAGATTCTTCAAATAGCCACCCTTTGCCGTGATGACAGTTTTGCACTCTTGGAATTCTCTCAACCAGCTTCATGAGGTAGTCACCTGGAATGCTTTTCCAACAGTCTTAAAGGAGTTTAATTAACAGGTGTGCCTTGTTAAAAGTTAATTTGTGGAATGTATTTCCTTCTTAATGCATTTGAGCCAATCAGTTGTGTTGTGTAGGGGTGGTATACAGAAGATAGCCCTATTTGGTAAAATACCAAGTCCATATTATGGCAAGAACAGCTCAAATAAGCAAAGAGAAACAACAGTCCATCATTACTTTAAGACATGAATGTCAGTCAATACTGAAAATGTCAAGAACTTTGAAAGTTTCTTCAAGTGCAGTCGCAAAAACCATCAAGCGCTATGCTGAAACTGGCTCTCATGAGGACCGCCACAGGAAAGGAAGACCCAGAGTTAACTCTGCTGCAGAGGATAAGTTCATTAGAGTTAACTGCACCTCAGATTGCAGCCCAAATAAATGCTTCACAGAGTTCAAGTAACAGACACATCTCAACATCAACTGTTCAGAGGAGCGCGTGAATCAAGCCTTCATGGTTGAATTGCTGCAAAGAAACAACTACTAAAGGACACCAATAAGAAGAAGAGACTTGCTTGGGCAAAGAAACACAAGCAATGGACATTAGACCGGTGAAAATCTGTCCTTTGGTCTGATGAGTCCAAATTTGAGATTTTTGATTCCAACCACCGTGTCTTTGTGAGACGCAGAGTAGGTGAACGGATGATCTCCGCATGTGTGGTTCCCACCGTGAAGCATGGAGGAGGAGGTGTGATGGTGTGGGGGTGCTTTGCTGGTGACTGTCTGTGATTTATTTAGAATTCAAGGCACACTTAACCAGCATTGCTACCACAGCATTCTGCAGCGATACACCATCCCATCTGGTTTGCACTTAGGGGGACTATCATTTGTTTTTCAACAGGACAATGACCCAAAACACACCTCCAGACTGTGTAAGGGCTATTTGATCAAGGAGAGTGATGGAGTGCTCCATCAGATGACCTGGCTTCCACAATCACCCGATCTCAAACCAATTTAGATGGTTTGGGATGAGTTGGACTGCAGAGTGAAGGAAAAGCAGCCAACAAGTGCTCAGCATATGTGGGAACTCCTTCAAGACTGTTGGAAAAGCATTCCTCATGAAGCCGGTTGAGAGAATGCCAAGAGTATGCAAAGCTGTCATCAAGGCAAAGGGTGGCTATTTGGAAGAATCTAATATCTAAAATATATTTTGATTTATTTAACACTTTTTTTGGTTACTACATGATTCCATATGTGTTATTTCATAGTTTTGATGTCTTCATTATTATTCTACAATGTAGAAAATAGTCAAAATCAAGAAAAACCCTTGAATGAGTAGGTGTGTCCAAACTTTTGACTGGTGCTGTAAATTAAATAACCCTCCTGCTACTCTGTTTATCATATATCCAGATGCCTAGTCACCTTACCCCTATACATACTTTATGTTGACACGCACACTTATAGACACCCTCCATGCATTTACCCATGACTCCTCAGATATGTGAAAGGGTCGTCTCCTCTCTATGTTTCTTCCTAGGTTTCAGCCCTTCTAGGGAGTTTTTCCTAGCCACCGTGCTTCTACATCTGCATTGCTTGCTGTTTGGGGTTTTAGGCTGGGTTTTTGTATAACACTTTGTGACATCAGCTGATGTAAAAAGGGCTTTATAAATACATTTGATTGATTGACTAGTTACCACAGCCACAAAGTAATAAACCCCGCCCATTTCCACAAATAATCATCTTAGAATCTGATTTTAAACCTAACCTTAACCATAACCTTATGCCTAACCCTAACCTAACCTAAAAATAAGACCAAAAATAAACGTTTTATTTTCATGAACTTTTACGATATAGAACATTTTGACTTTGTGGCTGTGGTAACTAGTGGAAACCCCCTCTGAAAGGCGGAAATACGCAAAATAGCGTCTTGTCTGCCGGAAACATCACACGAAGAAGCAAACGGAAGTGAACAATTTCCACGTTATCGTTTTATTGTTGTTATTTAGACGTGTAATAACATACTGGAACTCAAAATATGACTCATTTAACTGTATAGCATCACACCCCCTGTCGTGTTTAATTCACGTTGGAGACAGGACTTGGTTGATAGATGTTATCTAGGTAACGCTAGCTAGGTGCTAACGTTAGCTAAAGATGGCTGACTGTATGGTTTTTCACACTCAAATAGCCTCCATCATGGAGGTACTAGCGAATGCTGCCGTGGCAGAGATATGTAAACTCGTAGACGACGACTATGCAGTGTTTCGTTTGGAAATAACTCAAAGCCAGAAAGAAAACAGGGCACTGCGGAGGAAACTACTAGAACTGAAAGTTGCACGGGAGCGCGCAGAGAGGACAATGCGAGAGCGCGTCCTCGCCAGTCGCCCAAGTAGTGTCAAGATCCTCGACCGATACAGAGGAATGGCAAGAGGTACATTTTGCAGAGGCTGTGCTGCCTGTCGCCGTTCATATATAGCTCAGTGCCTGTCGCCACGTTCCCCTCTGCACATGTGTTAAGATGTTACCTAGAATTGGGTCTTGGTCAGTTTTTGGATCATATGCAATAAATCCCCTGATTGCTTAGCTATCTTGTGCAAAGACACTATCTATCATATTCTAATCAGGTATTTGATTTACTGAATTTTCTGTTATTTACTAAATGAAAACAATAAGATGCATGGAACATAATCCATAATCCATAAATAGGATATCAAGAAGTTATGAGAAGTGTTACCTTACATCCTTGCCAATTGTAGACAGTGTCAGAAGTGTACAATATAGCATTGAGCATTGACAGTACCTCTAATCAGATATTTGATTTACTGAATTTTCTGTTATTTACTAAATGAAAACAATAAGATGCATGGAACATAATCCATAATCCATAAATAGGATATCAAGAAGTTATGAGAAGTGTTACCTTACATCCTTGCCAATTGTAGACAGTGTCAGAAGTGTACAATATAGCATTGAGCATTGACAGTACCTAACCTAACCACCTCTTTTCCCCCTATCACTCTCAGGTGAAGGACATCTCACTGGAGGCCACAGGAGCTTTGTGAAGCCAACGGGACACAATACATGGAGAGATGACCAACCAATCACTGTTGATGAGGGGAGTGGAACCTCAACCCAGCATGTTATCGTGATAGAGGTAAGTGTAATATTGTTATATAAAAAATTACAGTTATCAAATGTAGCATGTTTATTTCAGAAAGTCTCCCCTCAGCTATTCACTTGCTTACATGTACATCCTCATTTATCTGCCATAGGGGAGCTTGTGAGACTTCCCTACAACATTGTTATCTTCTTGTGTCAGTCTGCAGATGCAGAGGCTGCAGGTCCTGGGGTCAAGCAGGAGAGGTCTGAAGGAGAGGAGGACCCACGGAACAGCAGAGACATTCATTCTGGAGCGGATGGAGCGCACCTTGAAGCCACGGAGGACCCCACCCCCGCCTCAGCGCAACCCAGGACCCGACGCAGCATCACGGAGGTCAGTGGAACACCGAATGCCGTCCTCAAGTCAGAGACAGACACCAAGACTTTAACTGTAACACACAGGCTCTTACACACAGGATCTGACCACAGATCAGACCCAGAGAGACTGGGGCTAGGGAGTCTGGGCTGTCCTCGTGCTCCTGGCTCAGAGTATTTACCCGTATTTCACCAGAGCCAGAGGACGGTTCATTCCTGTGGTGATGGTGACGCGTTACACACTGCCGGTGATGATCCGTCTTGTTCTTATGCTACAGAGATGGACCCTGGCAACATGTCATTGGGTTTAGAGACACAGACTGATCTGTCTAGAGGGGACTGGAACCGGCACAGTAGTAGTGTATACTCTGAAGGGTGCCCAGAAAAGAAAGAGGTTATATTGGCAGATGAGGTGACTGTAAAAATGGAAGGTGACGCTCCTCCCTCATGGAATGCAGATAGTCACCTTGGAGACGCACACTCACAGGGCAGAGATTTCTTAGGTTACAGGGAAAGCTTGGAGACAAATCCAAATGTCGCCACCCACTCCCCTTTACACGCGTTCAAGGATTGCGACCCAGTGTCCACGTTGATGGCACCTTCCGATTCACACGGCCGTGTCCTTTTCGATCAGGTATTGAACCCAAACGACAATGCTAGAGCCCAGGCTCAGGGAGGGGGAGCCACATCAGCCAATAGTAAAGAGAAACGGTTCCTCTGCATGTTCTGTAACAAAGGCTTCAGCAGCTCCCAGAAGGTGGAGAGGCACCAGAGGGTCCACACAGGAGAGAAACCCTACAGCTGTAACCAGTGTGAGAAGAGGTTCTCTCGCCAGGATACCCTGAAGAGGCACCAGAGGATCCACACGGGGGAGAAACCTTACAGCTGTTCACTGTGTCACATGCGCTTCGCACAGACTGGTCAACTGAAGATGCACTGGAAGGTCCACACGGGAGAAAGGCCGTTTGCCTGTACACACTGCGGGAAGAGGTTCTCAGAGAGGAGCTACCTCAGGATACACCAGCAGAAAAAACATTCCACTCTATAACATAGAAAGTACCTGTTCCACTCGATAGCTTCTGACGTTTATATCAAACCCTGCATAAAAAATAAATTGTTGTCAGCAGAAAAGATCCACAGATGCATTTGGAATAACAAAAGTTACAGACTTCAATGTTGAATATTCCTGGGTAGAATATTGCATCCAGACATTGTGTGATATGTAAGGCATATATAAGCCTGAAAAGTATTTTACATATTGTGTTTGTACTGTAATGTTTACAAATGCCTATGTCATTACTTCCATTCAACTATTTTAAAAAATCCCAAGACACTTTTTTAATGAAAGTGAATGTAGTTCATCAAGTTCATGCAGAGTTTTAGTTTAGACGTGTATGTGTGGTTTTCATATGGTGTATTTAAAATGTGTTTATGTTCAATAAACACAAAATGGGACTTTTTATTCTGACATTCATTGAGACTCCCTTTAATATACAGTGAGTATACAAAACACCTGCTCTTTCCATGACATAGACTGACCAGGTGAAAGCTATGATCCCTTATTGATGTCACTTGTTAAATCCACTTCAATCGGTGTAGATGAGGGGAAGGAGATGGGTTAAATAAAGATTTTTAAGCTTTGAGACAATTCAGACATGGATTGTGTATGTGTGCCATTCAGAGGGTGCCTTTGAACAGGGTACGGTAGTAGGTGCCAGGCGCACCGGTTTGTGTCAAGAACTGCAGCGGTGCTGGGTTTTTCATGCTCAACAGTTTCCAAGCAACCTTCATTCCTGTGTTCCAATGGCACGTTGTGTTTGCTAATCCAAGTTTATCATTTTAAAAGGCTAATTGATCATTAGAAAACCCTTTTGCAATTATGTTAGCACAGCTGAAAACTGTTGTGCTGATTAAAGGAGCAATAAAACTGGCCTTCTTGAGACTAGTTGAGTATCTGGAGCATCAGCAATTGTGGGTTCGATTACAGGCTCAAAATGGCCAGAAACAAAGAACTTTCTTCTGAAACTCGTCAGTCTATTCTTGTTCTGAGAAATGAAGGCTATTCCATGCGAGAAATTGCCAAGAAACTGAAGATCTCGTACAACGCTGTGTACTACTCCCTTCACAGAACCCGCAAAACACCAGTCTCAACGTCAACAGTGAAGAGGCAGAGTTGCAAAGAAAAAGCCATATCTCAGACTGGCCAATAAAAATAAAAGATTAAGATGGGCAGTCTGATATATCGCTTTTTCTTTGCAACTCTGCCTAGAAGGTCAGCATCCCAGAATCGCCTCTTTACTGTTGACGTTGAGACTGGTGTTTTGCGGGTACTATTTAATGAAGCTGCCAGTTGAGGACCTGTGATCTGTTTCTCAAACTAGACACTAATGTATTTGTCCTCTTGCTCAGTTGATTCACGTTGCAACACTGCCATCTGTAGGATGAGAACGAGAGTGCAAACTATTTCTATTGTACACTTTGGATCATCCTCCTCCAGTGAAATAACACGTCACAAGGAGATTAGAAAAATGCATATAAAACATCGGCCTACATTTAGGTGTCCATGTAATATAGGATATGCAATATGATTATTTGGCAATAGCAGTGTCTATGTGTGCAAGGCTGAAATTAAATTCCTTTTTCATTTTCAAGCTGTTGGCAGTAGGCTACGTCCCTTATCAACACACTAACCCAATAGGCTACAGTGGGGAAAAAAAGTATTTAGTCAGCCACCAATTGTACATGTTCTCCCACTTAAAAAGATGAGAGAGGCCTGTAATTTTCATCATAGGTACACGTCAACTATGACAGACAAATTGAGAAAAAAAATCCAGAAAATCACATTGTAGGATTTTTAATGAATTTATTTGCAAATTATGGTGGAAAATAAGTATTTGGTCACCTACAAACAAGCAAGATTTCTGGCTCTCACAGACCTGTAACTTCTTCTTTAAGAGGCTCCTCTGTCCTCCACTCGTTACCTGTATTAATGGCACCTGTTTGAACTTGTTATCAGTATAAAAGACACCTGTCCACAACCTCAAACAGTCACACTCCAAACTCCACTATGGCCAAGACCAAAGAGCTGTCAAAGGACACCAGAAACAAAATTGTAGACCTGCACCAGGCTGGGAAGACTGAATCTGCAATAGGTAAGCAGCTTGGTTTGAAGAAATCAACTGTGGGAGCAATTATTAGGAAATGGAAGACATACAAGACCACTGATAATCTCCCTCGATCTGGGGCTCCACGCAAGATCTCACCCTGTGGGGTCAAAATGATCACAAGAACGGTGAGCAAAGATCCCAGATCCACACTGGGGGACCCAGTGAATGGCCTGCAGAGAGCTGGGACCAAAGTAACAAAGCCTACCATCAGTAACACACTACGCCGCCAGAGACTCAAATCCTGCAGTGCCAGACGTGTCCCCCTGCTTAAGCCAGTACATGTCCAGGCCCGTCTGAAGTTTGCTAGAGTGCATTTGGATGATCCAGAAGAGGATTGGGAGAATGTCATATGGTCAGATGAACCCAAAATATAACTTTTTGGTAAAAACTCAACTCGTCGTGTTTGGAGGACAAAGAATGCTGAGTTGCATCCAAAGAACACCATACCTACTGTGAAGCATGGGGGTGGAAATATCATGCTTTGGGGCTGTTTTTCTGCAAAGGGACCAGGACGACTGATCCGTGTAAAGGAAAGAATGAATGGGGACATGTATTGTGAGATTTTGAGTGAAAACCTCCTTCCATCAGCAAGGGCATTGAAGATGAAACGTGGCTGGGTCTTTCAGCATGACAATGATCACAAACACACCACCCGGGCAACGAAGGAGTGGCTTCGTAAGAAGCATTTCAAGGTCCTGGAGTGGCCTAGCCAGTCTCCAGATCTCAACCCCATAGAAAATCTTTGGAGGGAGTTGAAAGTCTGTGTTGCCCAGCGACAGCCCCAAAACATCACTGCTCTAGAGGAGATCTGCATGGAGGAATGGGCCAAAATACCAGCAACAGTGTGTGAAAACCTTGTGAAGACTTACAGAAAACGTTTGACCTGTGTCATTGCCAACAAAGGGTATATAACAAAGTATTGAGAAACTTTTGTTATTGACCCAATAATTATTTTCCACCATAATCTGCAAATAAATTCATTAAAAATCCTACAATGTGATTTTCTGCATTTTTTTTTCTCATTTTGTCTGTCATAGTTGACATGTACCTATGATGAAAATTACAGGCCTCATCTTTTTAAGTGGGAGAACTTGCACAATTGGTGGCTGACTAAATACTTTTTTCCCCCACTGTACATACACATCTACATTTCAGGGGGGGGGACTCATGTGAGATTTGAACCCTTGCCACAATCTGCAACAATTTCATGGACTAGGCACTTTACACATACAGTGCCTTGCAAAGTATTCATCCCCCTTGGCGTTTTTCCTATTTTGTTGCAATACAACCTGTATTTTAAATAGATTTTTATTTGGATTTCATGTAATGGACATACACAAAATAGTCCAAATTGGTGATGTGAAATGAAAAAAATAACTTGTTTCAAAAAATTCTTTTAAAAAAATAACGGAAAAGTGGTGCGCGCATATGTATTCACCCCCTTTGCTATGAAGCCCCTAAATAAGATCTGGTGCAACCAATTACCTTCAGAAGTCACATAATTAGTTAAAGTCCACCTGTGTGCAATCTAAGTGTCATCTGTTCTGAAAGGCCCCAAAGTCTGCAACACCACCAAGCAAGTGGCACCATGAAGACCAATGAGCTCTCCAAACAGTTCAGGGACACATTTTTGGAGAAGTACAGATCAGGGTTGTGTTATAAAAAAATATCAGAAACTTTGGACATCCCACGGAGCACCATTAAATCCATTATTAAAAAATGGAAAGAATATGGCACCACAACAAACCTACCAAGAGAGGGCCGCCCACCAAAACTCACGGACCAGGCAAGTAGGCCATTAATCAGAGAGGCAACAAAGAGACCAAAGATAACCCTGAAGGAGCTGCAACGCTCCACAGCGGAGATTTGATTATCTGTCCATTGGACCACTTTAAGCCGTACACTCCACAGAGATGGGCTTTATGGAAGAGTGGCCAGAAAAAAGCCATTGCTTAAAGAACAAAATAAGCAAACACGTTTGGTGTTCGCCAAAAGCCATGTGGGAGACTCCCCAAACATATGGAAGAAGGTACTCTGGTCAGATGAGACTAAAATTGAGCTTTTTGGCCTGGCGCAAACCCAACACCTCTCATCACCCAGAGAACACCATCCCCACAGTGAAGCATGGTGGTGGCAGCATCATGCTGTGGGGATGTTTTTCATCGGCAGGACTGGGAAACTGGTCAGAATTGAAGGAATGATGGATGGCGCTAAATACAGGGAAATACTTGAGGAAAACCTGTTTCAGTCTTCCAGAGATTTGAGACTGGGATGGAGGTTCACCTTCCAGCAGGACAATGACCCTAAGCATACTGCTAAAGCAACACTTGAGTGGTTTAAGGGGAAACATTTAAATGTCTTGGAATGGCCTAGTCAAAACCCAGACCTCAATCCAATTGAGAATGGTATGACTTAAAGATTGCTGTACACCAGCGGAACTCATCCAACTTGAAGGAGCTGGAACAGTTTTGCCTTGAAGAATGGGCAAAACTCCCAGTGGCTAGATGTGCCAAGCATATAGAGACATACCCCAAGAGACTTGCAGCTGTAATTGCTGCCAAAGGTGGCTCTACAAAGTATTGACTTTGGGGGGTTGAATAGTTATGCACGCTCAAGTTTTCTATTTTTTTGTCTTATTTCTTGTTTGTTTCACAATAACAAATATTTTGCATCTTCAAAGTGGTAGGCATGTTGTGTAAATCAAATGATACAAACACCCCAAAAAATATATTTTAATTCCAGGTTGTAAGGCAACAAAATAGGAAAAATGCCAAGGGGGGTGAATACTTTAGCAAACTAATGTAGAGCAATTTGACCAGTCAATGAAATACACGTGATAGCCTTGTTGCTTTGCTGATCAGAACGTGCTGTTGTACTGAGGTACAGTGGGGGAAAAAAGTATTTAGTCAGCCACCAATTGTGCAAGTTCTCCCACTTAAAAAGATGAGAGAGGCCTGTAATTTTCATCATAGGTACACGTCAACTATGACAGACAAATTAAGAAAAAAAAATCCAGAAAATCACACTGTAGGATTTTTTATGAATTTATTTGCAGATTATGGTGGAAAATAAGTATTTGGTCACCTACAAACAAGCAAGATTTCTGGCTCTCACAGACCTGTAACTTCTTCTTTAAGAGGCTCCTCTGTCCTCCACTCGTTACCTGTATTAATAGCACCTGTTTGAACTTGTTATCAGTATAAAAGACACCTGTCCACAACCTCAAACAGTCACACTCCAAACTCCACTATGGCCAAGACCAAAGAGCTGTCAAAGGACACCAGAAACAAAATTGTAGACCTGCACCAGGCTGGGAAGACTGAATCTGCAATAGGTGAGCAGCTTGGTTTGAAGAAATCAACTGTGGGAGCAATTATTAGGAAATGGAAGACATACAAGTCCACTGATAATCTCCCCCGATCTGGGGCTCCACGCAAGATCTCACCCCGTGGGGTCAAAATGATCACAAGAACGGTGAGCAAAAATCCCAGAACCACACAGGGGGACCTAGTGAATGACCTGCAGAGAGCTGGGACCAAAGTAACAAAGCCTACCATCAGTAACACACTACGCCGCCAGGGACTCAAATCCTGCAGTTCCAGACGTGTCCCCCTGCTTAAGCCAGTACATGTCCAGGCCCGTCTGAAGTTTGCTAGAGTGCATTTGGATGATCCAGAAGAGGATTGGGAGAATGTCATATGGTCAGATGAAACCAAAATAGAACTTTTTGGTAAAAACTCAACTCGTCGTGTTTGGAGGACAAATAATGCTGATTTGCATCCAAAGAACACCATACCTACTGTGAAGCATGGGGGTGTAAACATCATGCTTTGGGGCTGTTTTTCTGCAAAGGGACCAGGACGACTGATCCGTGTAAAGGAAAGAATGATTGGGGCCATGTATCGTGAGATTTTGAGTGAAAACCTCCTTCCATCAGCAAGGGCATTGAAGATGAAACGTGGCTGGGTCTTTCAGCATGACAATGATCCCAAACACACTGCCCGGGCAACGAAGGAGTGGCTTCGTAAGAAGCATTTCAAGGTCCTGGAGTGGCCTAGCCAGTCTCCAGATCTCAACCCCATAGAAAATCTTTGAGGGAGTTGAAAGTCCGTGTTGCCCAGCGACAGCCCCAAAACATCACTGCTCTAGAGGAGATCTGCATGGAGGAATGGGCCAAAATAGTGTGTGAAAACCTTGTGAAGACTTACAGAAAACGTTTGACCTGTGTCATTGCCAACAAAGGGTATATAACAAAGTATTGAGAAACTTTTGTTATTGACCAAATACTTATTTTCCACCATAATTTGCAAATAAAATCATAAAAAATCCTACAATGTGATTTTCTGGAATTTTTTTTCTCATTATGTCTGTCATAGTTGACGTGTACCTATGATGAAAATTAAAGGCCTCTCTCATCTTTTTAAGTGGGAGAACTTGCACAATTGGTGGCTGACTAAATACTTTTTTCCCCCACTGTATGTTAAGGACGCTTCCATGAACACGTCCAACTACGTCTACGACTTTAATTGGCTGCAGAAGTTGTGCCAGGATGTAATTTCTGCCACCTGGTGAGGTTAGCAAAGGGCTAATGTGTGCCATGTTATCTGATGGGACCAGCTACAATTTAGCTTTCTGTCACATGCAGGTAAAACAAACATTTTAATTGGCTGATGTGCATTTTGTGCGTGAGAACCTGTTTAACTTGAAATGCTTGCTTATGTTTGCAAGTATGGCTCCTCCATGTTGAGTGTGTTTATTATCTTGTGTGCTAACGTACCTGAGGGAGTGTATGTCTGTGTAATCTGTATCACCTCTCTATTCCAGGAGGAGGAGGGTCCAGAAGTACTGCTGGTAAAGGAGGAGGGGTGTGAGGAGGGTCTGGGGAACCCTGAGGGGACCATGGTCGTGGAGGACAACCAGACTACACCTCCTCCTGAACCCACTGAGGAACCAGCTGAGCAGCACAGGACCACACACAGTCTCACTGAGGTGAGCCCACTGTGAACTACTGTCTGAATGGTATTTGGTCAGGGCCTGTATCTGATGTGGAAAATTATCACTATACTTTATTAAAAAATCAAAGTTCTTCCAGAGTTTTTGTAGAATCAAGATATTTATTTCAATGGACAAAGCCGTGATGGTCTGCAGAACACCACCGCTCTCCGTCTGTATAGTCCCATTCACACACATCCCAGCTCAAAGCCCCTCCCTCTTAGGTTCTACTACCATTATCTTCAGTTTCCCGCTCTCTACTGCTCCGCCCACTCCCTTCGTCAATGATAGCGGCTCCATTTGACTGTCATTCAGTTTAGAAACAATATTATTACAATCAATCACGCCCTTGTCATGCAAAAACACTCATGTTCAGTTTAAACTCTGTTCAACACCGGCTCTCTTGATTGTTGGACATGACAGGCCCATACTTAATCTTTCAAACATACACAAACCCCACCCCATTATGCTGTAATCAATCAAGAAGATAGCCAAGGAGAGACAACGGGTTTAGTCTGAACTCTGTTCAACCCTGGCTCGTTCCAGGGATATGCCTAAGGAGAGCCACAGTCTGGTTTCAGTCTCTGATAAGGTAGGACAGCCATGGATGTAGGTAAGCGCGAGCAATTCGACCCTAGGTCAGATTCCCACTTCACACCAAGTTCTTGCCTAGCAACAGAGAATCCTCACTATATGTTCGTCACGTCTGTGATTTTAACTTTGGTTATCCAATAGTTTACTAAAAAAATCTTCATCATATCCACAAAGTCTTTCGGAGTAGGAGTGCTGATCTAGGATCAGTTTAGCCTTTTAGATCACAATGAATAAGGCTATGTAGACGGGTGGGGACCTGATTCTCGACGCAGCACTTCTACTCGGAGACTCTTTGTGGATACGGGCCCAGGTCTTGATTAATTAATTGTGTCTTAAGTGTGGGACCATGCCTTTGAATTATCAAAGAGTGTAAAATAATCAAATCAACTAACACGTTTGCATAGTATCACATCAACTAACATGTTTGCATAGTATTCATAGCAGTCCCTCATTGACCAATCGGAAGATGCTCCACATCCTCTCAATCTGTATCTCTTACAGTCAGAAGACATGGAGGATGGAAAGCCTGATCTGCTGCTAGTCAAAGAGGAGACAATAGAAGATGGACCAGAGAGCACTGACCTTCTGAGTGGACTAAAGATGGGGGAGCAAAGTAAGGGAGAAATACACTGAGTATACCAAACATTAAGAACACCTTCCTAATATTGAGTTGCACTCTCCCCTCCCCACTCAGAACAGCCTCAATTCATTGGGGTATACCTCTACAAGTTATCGAAAGCGTTCCACAGGGATGCTGGCCCATGTTGACTCCAATGCTTCCCACAGTTGTGTCAAGTTGGCTGGATGTCCTTTGGGTGGTGGACGATTCTTGATACACACGGGAAACTGTTGAGCGTGAAAAACCTAGCAGCGTTGCAGTTCTTGAAACAAACCAGTGCGCCTGGTACCTACTACCATACCCCGTTCAAAGGCACTTAAATATTGTGTCTTGCCCATTCACTGTCTAAATGGCACACATACACAATCCATGTCTCAATTGTATCAAGGCTTAAAGATCCTTCTTTAACCTGTCTCCTCCCTTTCATCTACATTGATTGAAGTGGCTTTAACAAGTGATATCAATAAGGGATCATAGCTTTCATCTGGATTCACCTGGTCAGTCTATTTCATGGAAAGAGCATGTTTTGTATACTCAGTGTACATATAGCCTACATACAGTAATAGATCTTCAATGGGAATAGTGATGCACCTGGCTATAATTTGTTCTTCATTCATAAAATTAAATCAATACAACTTATGTTTACATTAAAAAAAAACTCATTATAATGTATGAACTTGACCTGGTAACTGACAAAAAAAACACTCAAAATAAGTCTATATTCTAACCTCTTCTTGCAGGTGGTTGGCTGGAGGCTAACAGAGGAGACTGGGCAGCCATCTTGGATTCCCAGAACCAGACTGGGGGCCCAGGGGACAACATCACTGAGAAGGCCAGGACCAGAGGCGACATAGTGGAGGTCAGTGGATGGGACAGCGTCCTCAACTCTGGGCTGGGGAACAACACTGTTAACCACAACCAGAAACAGACAGTCGAACACAAAACAAAAACCAAACATAGTTTCCATGACAACAGACTGGCTGAGAACAGGGCAAGGTGTAGATTTGGTCTGCGGGGACAGGGAGGTGTCCGTATGCGGGGGGAGAGAACAACAGACACAGACTCGGCTAGCGATGCTCCGTCCTGCTCCTATAGTTGTGATTCAGAGAGACTGATGGCGCCTCAGGTTAACCCCCTAACAGGTGCTGCCTTCAGCCTGCCTTCTATAGGATCTATCAACTGGAACATGGACCCTGCAACAACACAGACGCTCCCTGGCCTTCGTCCTCCTCACACTCTCCTAATGTTAAACCAGACTTCAGACAATGCCAGTGCCTCAACACTAAATGGCTACACAAGCCCATTGACAAATGACAGTAGTAGTAACGCTATCTGTAGATCCGGTGGCAAAGAGAAGCGCTTCCCGTGTTCGTTCTGTGGGAAAGCCTTCAGTTTCCCCAAACAGGTGGAGATCCACCAGAGGATGCACACAGGGGAGAAACCCTACAGCTGTACCCAGTGTCAAATGCGCTTTGCCCAGGCTGGTCACCTAAAGAGACACCAGAGGGTCCACACAGGGGAGAAACCCTACAGCTGCCCCCAGTGTGAGAAGAGGTTCTCCCACCAGCACCAGCTGAAGATGCACCTGAAGGTCCACACGGGAGAGAGGCCATTCGCCTGTACGCACTGTGGGAAGAGGTTCTCAGAGAGGAGCTATCTCAGGATACACCAGCAGAAAATGCACACGGCCCATGTATAGTGTGTAGTGACATTTTTATGTAGTACTAGTTAGTTTGTAGTCTATTCTGTTGGTTTTGGATGTAGTAGGGAACTGGATAAGGTGAACGGAGGAAAGAATGAGTATGATGAGGAAGAGTAGATGATGTGGTGATAATTGGTGTGATGGTGTCTGTAAAAATGCTTTACTGATATAAAGTAGTGATGATGTGTGTAATGTAATGTTGAACCCTTTCCAAAGTATTCTCAAATGGATTTGATCAAAGTGAGGGCACCAGATTTACAAAAAAAGTTATTATACTTATCACGTATCATTTTGTGTAATAAAAGTACTGTACTTCAAAGTTATGCGAGTGTATGACCATTTTGTTGAATCTGTGCTGACTGACTTGGTTATTTTTGTATCATTTTAGAGACAGTTTCCTTTATCTCAAAACATTATACTTAATTCTTGAATCAACACATATGGACATATAAAAAAAAAAATACTAATGGCTCCATATTGTTAGGTACTTGAATCACAGTGTTGGAGATGGGCTTGACTTTATTTGTATTTATTTTTACCCAGCTCCACCTCCCAACATTTGGAGGACTAAACTATTTTTATTATGAAAATATTGCTTATTCCCCAAAACAATGTGTACAAAACACAAAAACTAAATTTAAGAACGGGAAAAAAATGTTTTGCAAGGAGACAAGAGGTTTTTTTCTTTGTTCTTTCAATCGTGTAATATGTAAATACATGACGTTACAAATAACCATCCGACAATAGGGATGTGGGAGCTAAAGGTTCATGGTCCCCCAGACTACCCGCCACACCTCCCCCAGACCACCCCACTCTCTTCAGTCCACTACCTCGGTGTGGTGGACACACAAAAGCAAACAAGCAATTAACCTAACAAACTAGAAAAGGACATAAACAGGAATCACATACAAAAATACAAAACAACCACAATAAATACAACTCAACAAACAAAAACAAAAAAAACTAAATAGAATTGTCATGTGACTGGCAATCAGGAGCGCCTTTCTTTTGTATATGAAATCAGGCACATCCTTCTTGAAGTGTTATTTGGTCCCTTTTATCAGTAAAAGCTTGAGACTTCACACTTTCTTTTGCAATCTAGTGTATAATAGTCCAATACTAACATATTTGTTTTCTGAGTTTTAAAAATGAAAACCTTCCCCAGCAGAATCAAGAAATTGTATATCATGTTGCATCTGTCCCTGCACCCAATATAACTGTTTGTGGAAAAATAACAAAATCGTGTAAAACAGGGAGTAACCACTCTTGTACTTTTGCCGAAAATGTAACAACTATGGGGCAATATCAGAAAATATATAACAAATCCTCTACTTCCACACGACAGAAAGGGGATTCTTTGATGCCCCATATTTGTAACATCTTGTTAGTAGGCAGAACGGCAACTCATTTGTTGTTTTTCCAAATGAAAATGGTACTTGTCTTTATTGATTTTATCTCTAGTTAACCATCTGTGAAATGTATTATGAGGTCTAAAAACAAATAGTTTCTATTTTCTTTCCCTTAACTTTTTCTTCCATTCTGTTGGGATTGCTGCCAGTACCTGATTGTAATTACGATTTGTAAATATTTTCCCATACATTGTGCACAGTGTTTCAAATATAATTCCCATTACTATCAATTATATAATTTAAAAAATAAGAACCCCTTTTCCTGTATATTTGAATTCAACCATATGATTTGGCTCTGAATTTTCCTGAGGATAATGGCTCTGAATTCTCCTTGGGATAATATTGAAAATGCTACAAAGCTTTTATTGATTCTTAGAAGAATGGGTATACATCCTTCAGAAAGTATTCATACCCCTTGATTTAATGCAAAGTGTTTTTATACATTTTTGCAAATTTTTTGAAAATGAAATACAGAAATATCTAATTTCCATAAGTATTCACACCCCTAAGTCAATACATGTTAGAATCACCTTTGGCAGCAATTACAGCTGTGAGTCTTTCTGGGTAAGTCTCTAAGAGTTTTGCACACCTGTATTGTACAATATTTGCACATTATTATTAAAAAAATTCTTCAAGCTCTGTCAAGTTGGTTGTTGATCATTGCTAGACAGCCATTTTCAAGTCTTGCCATAGATTTTCAAGCCGATTTAAGTCAAAACTGTAACTAGGCCACTCAGGAACATTCAATGTCATCTTGGTAAGCAACTCCAATCTAGATTTGGCCTTGTGTTTTACGTTATTGTCCTGCTGAAAGCTGAATTTGTCTCCCAGTGTCTGTTGGAATGCAGACTGAACCAGGTTTTCCTCTAGGATTTTGCCTGTGCTTAGCTCTATTCCGTTTCTTTGTGATGTGTTGGATATGCCCCAAACATAACACTTTGTATTCAGGATATAAAGTTATTTCTTTGCCACATTTTCTGCAGTTTTACTTTAGTGCCTTGTTGCAAACAGGCTGCATGTTTAGGAAAAATTTTATTCTGTACAGGCTTCATTCTTTTCACTCTGTCATTTAGGTTAGTATTGTGGAGTAACTACAATGTTGTTGATCCATTCTCAGTTTTCTCCTATCACAGCCATTAAAGTCACCATTGGCCTCATGGTGAAATCCCTGAGCGGTTTCCTTCCTCTCTGGCAACTGAGTTAGGAAGGATGCCTGTATCTTTGTATTGACTGGGTGTATTGATACACCATCCAAAGTTTAATTAATAACTTCACCATGCTCAAAGGGATATTCAATGTCAGTTTTAAAAAATTACCAATAGGTGCCCTTCTTTTCGAGGCATTGGAAAACCTCCCTGGTCTTTGTAGTTGAATCTGTGTTTGAAATCCACTGCTTGACTGAGGGACCTTACAAATAGTTGTATGTGTGGGGTACAGGGATGAGGTAGTCATTCTAAAATCATGTTAAACACTATTATTGCACACAGAGAGAGTCCATGCAACTTATTATGTGACTTGTTAAGCACATTTGTATTCCTGAACTTGTTTAGGCTTGCCATAACAAAGGGGTTGAATACTTATTGACTCAAGACATTCCAGCTTTTCATTTTTATTAATTTGTAAACATTTCAAAAAAATAAAATCCACTTTGACATTATAGGGTATTGTGTGTAGTCCAGTGACACAAAATCCAGGCTGAAACACAACAAAATGTGGAAAAAGTCAAGGGGTGTGAACACTTTCTGAATGCACTCTAGATGAACTGAGAGGCAATGAAGGTGTTTTTCAAGGTCACTCTGCCATATAAAGACAAAGCTTTACCTTTGCACAGCAATAGTGTTTTGTCAATCTTGGCTAGTTTCAAATCTAAGTTCTCCTTTACAAGATCCTTCATTCTTTTGGAATGTGGATGCCAAGCATGTCCACTGGGCCATTGCTCCACTTAATTGGTACGCAACAGGGCAAAAGATAGTTTGACTTTCTTAAGGAACCCACTCTCAAAATGGTCTATTTCTCATAATTTGGTTTCAGACCTGATAAATTAGAAAAGTCATTCAAATCTTCAATAAGAGCATCTAGTGATGATTGAGGCTGAAAGGCAAATTGTTGTATCAACTGCATATAAGGATATTTTGGATGCAGGACCATTGATACTCAGACTTACTATACTGAACAAAAATATAAATGTAACATGCAATAACTTCATGATTATACTGAGGTACAGTTCATATAAGGACATCAGTCAATTGAAATAAATGAATTAGGCCCTAATCTATGGATTTCACATGACTGGGCAGGAGCCAGCCATGGGTGGGTCTGGGAGGGCATAGGCCCACCCACTGGGGAGCCAGGCCCAGCCAATCAGAATTAGTTTTTCCCCACAAAAGGGCTTTATTGTAGACAGAAATAATCCTCAGTTTCATCAGCTGTCCGGGTGGCTGGTCTCAGGCGATCTCCCAGGTAAAGAAGCCAGATGTGGAGATCCTGGGCTGGCGATTACACGTGGTCTGCGGTTGTGAGGCCGGTTGAACGTACTGCCAAATTCTCTAAAACGACGTTGGAGGCGGCTTATAGTAGAGAAATGAACATTCAATTATCTGGCAACAGTTCTGGTGGACATTCCTGCAGTCAGTATGCCAATTGCACACTCCCTCAAAACTGGAGACATCTGTGGCATTGTGTTGCGTGACAAAACTGCACATTTTAGAGTGGCCTTTTATTGTCCCCAGCACAAGGTGCACCTGTGTAATGATCATGCTGTTTAATCAGCTTTTTGATAAGCCACACCTGTTAGGTGGATGGATTATGGTGGCAAGGAGAAATACTCACTAACAGGGATGTGAACAAATTTGTGCACAACATTTGAGAGAAATAAGCTTTTTCTGTGTATGGAACATTCCTGGGATCTTTTATTTCAGCTCATGAAACATGGGACCAACACTTTATATTTTTGTTCAGTATACAATACCAGTCAAAAGTTTGGACACACCTACTCATTCCAGGGTTTTTCTTTATTTTTTAATATTTTCTACATTGTAGAATAATAGTGAAGACATCAAAACTATGAAATAACACATATAATCATGTAGTAATCAAAAAAGTGTTTAACAAATCAAAATATATTTTATTTTTGAGATTCACACTCTTGGCATTCTCTCAACCAGCTTCATGAGGTAGTCACCTGGAATGTATTTCAATTAACAGGTGTGCCTTGAAAGTTAATTTGTGGAATTTCTTTCCTTCTTAATGCGTTTGAGCCAATCAGTTGTGTTGTGACAAGGTAGGGGGGTATACAGATGATAGCCCTATTTGGTAAAATACCAAGTCCATATATATGGCAAGAACAGCTCAAATAAGCAAAGAGAAACGACAGTCCATCATTACTTTAAGACGTGAAGGTCAGTCAATACAGAACATTTCAAGAACGTTGAATGTTTCTTCAAGTGCAGTCGCAAAAACTATCAAGCGCTATGATGAAACTGGCTCTCATGAGGACTGCGACGGCAATGGAAGACCCAGAGTTAACTCTGCTGCAGAGGATATGTTCATTAGAGTTACCAGCCTCCGAAATTACAGCCCAAATAAATGCTTCACAGAGTTCAAGTAACAGACACATCTCAACATCAACTGTTCAGAGGGGACTGTGTGAATCAGGCCTTCATGGTCGAATTGCTGGAAAGAAACCACTACTAAAGGACACCAATAAGAAGAAGAGACCTGCTTGGGCCAAGAAACAAAAGCAATTTACATTAGATCGGTGGAAATGTGTCCTTTGGTCTGGAGTCCAAATTGGAGATTTTGGGTTCCAACCGCCGTGTCTTTGTGAGACACGGTGTGGGTGAACGGATGATCTCTGCATGTGTATTCCCCACCGTAAAGCATGGAGGATGAGGTGTTATGGTGTGGGGGTGCTTTGCTGGTGACACTGTCTGTGATTTATTTGGAATTCAAGGCACACTTAACCAGCATGACTACCACAGCATTCTACAGCGATACACCATCCCATCTCGTTTGGGCTTAGTGGGACTATCATTTGTTTTTCAACAGGACAATGACCCAAAACACACCTCCAGGCTGTGTAAGGGCTATTTGACCAAGAAGGATGGAGTGATGGAGTGCTGCATCAGATGACCTGGCCTCCACAACCCCCCGACCTTAACCCAATTGAGATGGTTTGGGATGAGTCGGACGGCAGAGTTAAGGAAAAGCAGCCAACAAGTGCTCAGCATATGTGGGAACTCCTTCAAGACTGTTGGAAAAGCATTCCAGGTGAAGCTGGTTGAGAGAATGCCAAGAGTGTGCAAAGCTGTCATCAAGGCAAAGGGTGGCTATTTGAAGATTCTCAAATATAAAATATTATTTGTTTTGTTTAACACTTTTTTGTTTACTACATGATTCTATATGTGTTATTTCATAGTTTTGATGTCTTCACTATTATTCTACAATGTAGAAAATTGTAAAAAATAAAGAAAAACCCTTGAATGAGTAGGTGTATACAAACTTTTGACTGGTAGTGTATATTGGAATTGTTCCTGATTCGGATGGCCAGCATCTCGATAGCCAATTAAAATAAGTAAAGCGAAACTGGATCCCCCTGTCGGATGCCTCTAAATAAATAAATACCCATTGTTCACTACTTTACTCACCGGTTTCTGATATAAGACTTTAAACCATTGAATAAACGACTTACCAAAGTGAAAATACTGAAGGCATCTATATAAATGAGATTCCATCTTATCAAAAGCCTTCTCAAAATCTGCACTAAACCTGCCTTTTCTTCTATTTCATAATGTTCAATAGTTGAATGAAAATAACGATTATTGTCACCAATGTAGCGAACCTAAATAAAGCCAGTTTGCTCACTTTGAGTAATTTTGCTTATTACTTTCTTCATTTTAAGTGCTAAACATTGATAGAATATGGGTTTCACAGCCCAAAGTGAGGGGTCTCCAGTTTGAGGTGTACAGGGCTTATATAATGGCCATTTCCCTCCTGCTTCAATAGTAATGTAATCAGTCCCTCTCTTTGGGTTGTTGATAGTTCCCCTTGTTCAAATGAAACATTTAAGCAGGTGAGCAAAGGTTATTTGATTTCTGTACAAAAAGACCCTGTACACCTCAATTGGTATACCGTCAAAGCTAGGAGATTTACCAGTTTGGAATTATTTAATTGCCATTAGTAGTTCATCGTCAGCGATCAACCCCTCACAGGATGCTTTTTGTATTTTTGTTAAGCTGCAATATGTAACTTTTTGGGTAACCCGACCAAATTCACATAGAAATATGAGTTATCTGTCATTCCCGAAAATCGGCCTTCTCACGAAAACGGCTGTAGCATCTGAATGGTTTGGCCTACAAACTAATATGGAAAGATGAGACTATCACGAACATGATGGTGTTCTCCGTTTTGCTCTACGACCCCCACAACTGTCACGGGACTCGTCTGAATGTAACCGGTACCGGTAAAGAAAATGAATGGAAGTATGGAGGTAGTTTTGTGCCTACCCCAAAAAAGGGGTTAAATATATGTAAAAGAAAAGCACAAATATTCTCCTAGATATAGGACAGACACTTCAAAACCTTATTCCTTATGATTTAGTTTATTTGTCTATTTATGATGTGTTATTCAATGCGTTTCTATGGAATTTGGTACTAAAGGCCAAAGTCAATATTTGATCAAATATATATACTTTTTTTTTACCTACAAATTCAAAATCAAATAGCTAAATAATCCATGGTAAGACCATCTTAAAACAATTCCATATGTCAGCGGGGAGCTTGTTCTATTGACTGTGGTTCATTTTTTATAGTCATAGAAAGAGAAATTGGTGTGCTCAACTCAAATGTTCGTAGTGACAAAAGTTCTGCGGGTGCCACTGATGAAGGCTGCCGCCGAAACGCGTCCGTTTGTTCTAGCCTCTGTTGCTAAACATTACATTTTATAATATCATGTCATGTTTCTGTGTGTACAGCAAATTGTTTCTTATATAAACCTTTATATGCTCTTCTGTACAATTTGTGTTTACAGTCTGCAGTCCATGAGGACCTGCTGATATCCGGTGTTGCTGGCGGGAGGGACTGGACCTCTGAGGCGGCTGGTCACAAACCCTGGCCCCGGATCAGGACAGTGGATCAGGAGCCGTCAATCTTCCTTCCCGTGTCAGAACCAGGACCCAACCGTGAGGGACAGAGACTCCACCACTACCACTACACAGAACACAACCAGTGGACAGGGGGACAAAACAACCTCAGTCCTGGTGGTCATCAGAGAGACAGAGGCTCCAGTCAGGGATCCAGTCTGCAGCCCAGACCCTTCTCTTCACAGTCTCAGTGCAGGGATAGAGCAGGACCTGGGGCTGATAGAGATAGACCCTTCTGTTCCTATGATACAAACACCACAGTATCCATGATGAACAGAGCAGGTCAGCCTGGGCTTCAGACTTCACAGAGGGTGGTGGGAGACCCCCCTGGTGGTAGCCTTTCAGGAAGTCTGTCTTCTGCTTCAGGGTCTCATCTAATGCCTGGTGACTGGGTTCATAAAAAGCCTGGACCTGGGTCTTGCCTTCCTCAGTTACCTCATGGTTACCCCACCAATACAGACAGGGTCAGAATGGGCGTTCACCACAAGATGTACCTTGCCTATAACACAGCACACAATCCCAACAACACCCAAACAATGACTAGAGGTCAAGGAGGGAGCTCAAAGACTAACCACCTGAGGGCGGTGGTTCCTGCTTCTACCTCCTCTGGTGTCATTGGGTCACAACGTGGGAGGCTGAGCATTTGGACGGAAGCAGACAAGCCGTATGCCTGCCCCACGTGTGGGAAGCGCTTTACTGAGGCTACCTATGTGAAGAAGCACCAGACCGTTCACACCAAGGAGAGGCCCTTCAAGTGCAAACTATGTTACAAGAGCTTCTCCTTCCTGACTAACCTTACCAGACATAGGAGTGTCCACAAAGGGGAGAAATCGTAGCAGTGTGGCTTGAGTTTTACGCAGGGGATATCTGGGAACCATTCTTTAGCTGACATACACTACATGACCAAAAGTATGTGGACACCTGCTCGTTGAACAACTTATTCCAAAATCATGGGCATTAATATGGAATTGGTCTCCCCTTTGCTGCTATAACAGCCACTCTTCTGGGAAGGCTTTCCACTAGATGCTGGAAAATTGCTGCGGGGACTTTCAATTTCATTAGTTCGGTCGTGCCCTAATGTTGGGCAATTAGGCCTGGCTCGTAGTCGGTGTTCCAATTCATCCCATTGGTGTTCATGGGGTTGAGGTCAGGGCTCTGTGCAGGCCAGTCAAGTTCTTCAACACCGATCTCGACAAACCATTTCTGTGTGGACCTCGCTTTGTGCACAGGGGCATTGTCATGCTGAAACAGGAAAGGGCCTTCCCCAAACTGTTGCCACAAAGTTGGACACACAGAATCGTCTAGAATGTCATTGTATGCTGTAGATTAAGATTTCCCTTCACTGGAACTAAGGGCCTAGCCCAAACCATGAAAAACAGCCCAGACCATTATTCCTCCTCCACCAAACTTTACAGTTGGAACTATGCATTCGGGCAGGTAGCGTTCTCCTGGCATCCGCCAAACCCAGATTCGTCCGTCGGACTGCCAGATGGTGAAGCATGATTCATCACTCGAGGAGGACGCGTTTCCACTGCTCCAGAGTCCAATGGCGGCGAGCTTTACACCACCCCAGCCGACGCTTGGCATTGCGCATGGTGATCTTAGGCTTGTGGGCGGCTGCTCGGCCGTGGAAACCCATTTCATGAAGCTCCTGATGAACAGTTCTTGTGCTGACGTTGCTTCCAGAGGCAGTTTGGAACTCGGTAGTGAGTGTTGCAACAGAGGACAGATGATTTTTATGCGCTACGCGCTTCAGCACTCGCCGGTCCCGTTCTGTGAGCTTACGTGGCCTACCACTTCACGGCTGAGCCGTTGTTGCTCCTAGACGTTTCCACTTCATAATAACCGCACTTACAGTTGACCGGGGCAGCTCTAGCAGGGCAGAAATTTGACGAACTGACTTGTTGGAAAGGTGGCATCCTATGACGGTGCCATGTTGAAAGTCACTGAGCTCTTCAGTAAGGCTATTTTACTGCCAATGTTTGTCTATGGAGATTGCATGGCTGTGTGCTCAATTGTATACACCTGTCAGCAACGGGTGTGGCTGAAATAGCCGAATCCACTCATTTGAAGGGGTGTCCACATACTTTTGTTTATATCGTGTATGTTACAAGAGCTTCTCCTTCCTGAGTATCCTTATCAGACATAGGAGTGTCCACAGTTTGGAGAAATCATAGCAGTGTGGCTTGAGATTTATTGGTATTTTATTTGGATCCCCATTAGCTGTTGTGAAAGCAAAACACAAAACATGACAATACAGAACATTAATAGACAAGAACAGCTCAAGGACAGAACTACATACATTTAAAACGTCACACAGACTACATA
>NC_059214.1:0-167500 GCF_020615455.1 Coregonus clupeaformis
GAAACTACAATTGCTTACTGAACCAACGTGAACAAAACCTCCAACCCTCCACCTATAGAAATCAGGAATTGTTGTGAACCACAGCAATCACGTTTAAAGGAGTAGACTCAACTCATCTTTTATTCAGCTAGCTAACTATGACACTCATAGCCAATTCAGCATGCCAGCACTCCAATAACACACAGTTTAGCAACCACCAACACTTGGTCACAACAAAACCACCAATAGTGTGTTAACACACTAAGCAGAAATTGTGTCGTGTAGTTCCCTTTCTCATAACGAGCAATAATTAAACGCTGGCTAGCTTAGCACAAATAGGCTGTATTTAGCTGCCACAGTACAGCACAATGGCTACTGTGTTGACTCTGGTTCAAAACGGCTAGCTAGAAAACTAATCATAAATTAGTTTTGGAAGAAGCCTTTGAGTCTCTCCTGAACTGCCAACGTAGCCCTACACAGTACAGCCATTGGTTAGCAGCACACAAAGTTTTGATCAGCAAGAGCAGAGCAGGCCGGGGCTCAGGTTGAATATCCATTGCAGTGTAATGCAGCCCAGTTTATTTACACCATCCCAGCAGCTATCTTAGAAATATAACTTTGCTCAGGCTTCAAGCATGCACTTCATTTGATTGAGACAACACTAAATAGCTATAGGTGCAATTTGGATAATACACGCTGATAATCAGAGATGGTGGTGTAATCTGGTACACATCGATATATAGCCTAATACAACTAATACTAAAACACATTTATCAATTACTAATTATATGACTCCTCCTGACTAGATTAAAAATAAATAAACCCTCCCTTGACTGAAATGCAAAAAGCATGACCCTCCCCATTTTCCTCCAGGTACCAATTTGCATTTATCCATCCCTATAGGTCAGTAAGGATAGGTTATATGGGTAGGTTTGATTGATTGATTTTATTTGCCAAAGTTAAAACACATATACACAGTAAATATATTTTAAAACATGACAGGGAATATCACAATGTAGATTTACTTCCATTGTGGTCCCTAAATTCCATGGCAAAAACATTACAATATTATTACGCTACACTCGTAAAATACAAATCCTGCTGTTTTTACAGTGATTTACTGGCAGCCAGTTACCTGTAAGTTACTGGAAAAATAATAATAAGAGAGAAGACAGAATCTAAAGGCCTTTGGCTTAACTGTTAAACCAACGCTTCTTTGGAATTTACGGTAACATACTGAAAGTTTCTTTGGAATTTACGGTAATATATGGTAAATATTTGAGTGGTGGTAGTTGTTCACTCGAACAGCGTCGGTATATAAAAGGTATTTTACAGGATAGACTCTGACTTTAAGCAGACAATATAGATGTGTGTGTTAGTGGGATATCACTAACATACAGTGTGGAGAATTACACAAATACAAATTTCTCAACAAAGTTGCTGCCTCAGTTTTGATGATGGAATTTGAGAATATCAGAATGTGGAGGATAGATGAATTGCAATTAATTGAAAAGTTTTTGCCATGAAAATGAACTTAATACGCCCCAAAAATGTCACTGTATTTCAGCCAAAGGGAATGATATGTCAGTGATTGGTTAACACTGGTGAGAATCTTGACGAGGACAAGGCTGGAGATCACTCTGTCATGCTGATTGAGTAGGAATAACAGACTGGAAGCTTTTAAAGGGAGGGTGGTGTTGAAATATTTTCCTCTGTTAACCATGGTTGGCCTGCGAGGAATGATGTCGTGCTTGCTGGGGTGACTCTCAGTTCCACCTCTACGCAGACGCATAACCCATTTTGTATACATCTGGCTCCTTCATTGGACACTGTGTTAACAAAACTCAAACAAGCTTCAATGCCCACTACAACACTCCCCTCCGTGGTTCCAACTGCTCTTTAAACGCTAGTAAAACTAAATGGAGTCTTCAATCGAACAGTGTGTACCTGCCCGATTGAGAATAACTAGGGCTCTGACTTAGAATATGTGGAAACTAACGAATTCTAGTGTCTGGTTAGACGTAAACTCCTCCCTCCAGACTAATTAAGCATCCAACAAAGTAAATAGAATCTGCTTCCTATTTTTGTAACAAAGCCTCCTTCACTATGCTACTAAAGCCCTCGTGAAACTGAGTCTAGATCCTGAAAATGTATTTGAAAAATAGTTCAACAATTTACTTAGCAAATTGGATGTAGTTATCACAGTGCTATCCGTTTTGTCACCAAAGCCCTATATACTATGGAATATTGACCTGTACGCCTCGCTGGTGGCCCTCACTACATATTCGTCGCTAAACACTGTAGGTATTATAACTCTAGGAAAATCATTAATATGGTCACTATAGCAACACACGTATATGCATTCAGCAGGTATATCTCACTGGTCATCCTAAAGCCAACACCTTCTTCGGCTCGCCATTCTCAAAGCTTCTCGCTGGCAAATGACTGGTACGTTAACTGCAAAAATCTCTGAAGCTGAGACACTTATCTCCCCTCACCAACTTTTAAGCATCAGTGTAGAAGCAGTTAGATCATGGAACCTGTCACACATTGTAATACAAAACATCCCAAGTATTTAGAGTGTTAGTTTATTTTTGCTATTTTGCACCCAATATGATATACAATATGTTAATACTTAAATTTTTATAATTGTAATTATTTTGACTATGGTTATTATTGCTTTGACCTCATAACTTACTACATTTGCACACACGTATATAATCTATTTATTGATTTTTGTTTTATTTATATGTAACTGTGTGTGTTTATGCACTGTTGTTATCTTGGTAGGTAGCAGTTGTAAATGAGAACTCTGTTCTAACTGGGTTACTGGTTAAATAAAGGTAATATAATTCCCAACATCCAAGAACAGTTTGGGACGTGAAATGCCTTTCCATTATGATGATAACTGCTGGCCTCGGGATCAAAAAATATGGTAGGCAGAAACTTCCCAGACCTAATCCCATTGAGAACTGGTGGAGTTGATCCTCAAGAGACGGGTGGACAAACCAAAAACCTACAAATTTGAACAAACGAATTGATTATAAGGAAGAATAACAGTAAGATGTGCAGAAGAATGACAGCATAAAGAAGGGATTGTAGAGGTTTGAAAAGTAAGGGTCAACACTGCAAATATTGACTTTTGCATAAATAATGTAATTTTTAATAGAAATTGACACTATGAAATTGTAATAACAGTAAATAGTAAATGAAAAAATATTCATAACACTGTAGCAGCGAACTTTGTGAAGACCAATATTTGTGTATTCTCAAAACTTTTGACCACGTCTGTAAGAAATATAAAATTGGAAAGTGACTAAGGAAAGGCTATAGGTGTGTGTGTGTGTGTGTGTGTGTGTGTGTGTGTGTGTGTGTGTGTGTGTGTGTGTGTGTGTGTGTGTGTGTGTGTGTGGTGTGTGTGTGTGTGTGTGTGTGGGTGTGTGTGGTGGGTGTGTGTGTGATGTGTGATTGTATATTTGTGGGTGTTTACGACTTCGGAAGCAATACAGAAAATGGAATTGGGTGAATTATTTTATGACCACATGCATTGTCCCGTTTTCACTTACTACCGTTTATTCAGCAAATGATAAAAAAAAGAGAACGGGGGGAAAACAAAGAATGTATCAAAGACTATAAGAGAGGAATTCAACCTTTATGAAAAATTTAGTATTTTTTGAAAGCTCTGTAACTTATCCAACTTCAGTTCTCAAGTTATTTAAAAATTAAATGTTGGAACTCTCTGCAAGTCACTGCATGACATTTGTCCACAGAAGTACAGACAAGATTTTCTAAATTTTGATATGTAAAACATGGGTATAGCATGATAAATTTTATATGTTTATATTTATGAAAAATGTTATTTTGTGAAAGTTTTGTATGTATCTTTCATGGCCTTGAATGATTGAATAAGACAGAAAAGAGCAAGGGAGAAGAGGAAAATGAGAGAATGATTAAGGGAAGATAGGAGATAGTTAACATGGGCCCACAGACACATTTTTAATGGGATTGTAAATGATTGAGTTTAGGATGCCTTGCATTTTAAGTCCCTCTAATCATTCGGTCCATAACATGCCTGAAGAAATTCATGATAGTCTGCATTTGTGGGAAGGCACTAACTTCTCATTCTTTTTTTTTTTTACAAGATTAGAAATCAAGCATGGTTTGGAGCACAACTGACTGATTATAGTTAAAGGGAGATCACTTTATGTTTTAAGAATCTTCAGAATAAATCACTTTTTAGACTCCTTTTAAAGCAAGAATTTTGAGATAATGTTTTAACCGTGTTGTTTTTGTTCACCTTGAAGGTCCCACATGTTAGAGCCTCATCCCATGCCCCAAAAAGATGCCCCTGCCGCCCCCCTACTCAGTTTAGCCATTTGGCTGCACCCCCCTTAGCCTTTTCACTGACACATCCAACGCTTAATCTTTAATTTTTCAGATGTTCTGGATTTGCATTGTTGTAAATACAGGGGGAGAACAAGTATTTGATAACTGCCGATTTTGCAGGTTTTTACTTAAAAGCTAACGTAGAGGTAGTAATTTTTATATAGTAACTTCAATCGGTGAGAGAGGAATTAAAAAAATAATAGAAATAAGTATGATTTTTAGCAATTAATTTGCATTTTATTGATGATATATATTGATAGAATAGAAAAGGAGAACTTAATATTTGGTACAGAAACCTTGTTGTATTACAGAGATTTCATATTCTGCTCTGTGTACACACTGCAGTAGGGATTATTTTGGCCCACTCCCCATACAGACCTCTCCAGATCCTTCAGGGTTTTTTTGGGGATGCTCGCTGGGCAATACGGACTTTCAGCTCCCCTAAAATTTATGTTAGGTCTGAGATTTGAATAGGCAAGGAATTGAGATGTAGTGACACCTAGTTGTCCGGAGGTGTATGCTGGAAGACCCAGCCACACTCATCCAATCTCACTGAGGGAAGGAGGTTGTGGGTCTAGATCCTCAGCATAATGGCCCCATCTATCCTCCCCAATATGCAGTGCCCTGTCCCCTTTGCAGATAAGCATCCCCAAAGAACGATGTTTCCACCTCCATGCTTCACGGCCGGGATGGTGTTTTGGGGCTGTACTCATCCTTCTTCTTCCTCCAAACACGCGAAGTGGAGTTTAGACCAAAAAGCATTGTTATCAGACCACATGACCTTCTCCCCATTCCTCCTCTGGATCATCCAGATGGTCATTGGTAAACTTCAGACGGGCCTGGACATGCGCTGGCTTGAGCAGGGGGACTTTGCGTGCGCTGCAGGATTTTAATCCATGACAGTGTAGGTGTGTTACTAATGGTTTTCTTTGAGACTGTGGTCCCAGCTCTTCAGGTCATTGACCAGGTCCTGCCGTAGAAGTTCTGGGCTGATCCTCACCTTCCCTCATGATCATTGATACCCCACGAGGTGAGATCTTGCATGGAGCCCCAGACCGAGGGTGATTGACCGTCATCTTGAACTTCTTCCATTTTCTAATAATTGCACCAACAGTTGTTGCCTTCTCACCAAGCTGCTTGCCTATTGTCCTGCCAGCCCATCCCAGCCTTGTGCAGGTCTACAAATTTTATCCCTGATTTCCTTACACAGCTCTCTGGTCTTAGCCATGTGGAGAGGTTGGAGTCTGTTTGATTGGAGTGTGTGGACAGGTGTCTTTTATACAGGTAACCAGAGTTCAAACAGGTGCAGTTAATACAGGTAATGAGTTGGAGAACAGGAGGGCTTTTTAAGAAAAACTAACAGGTCTGTGAGAGCTGAATTCTTACTGGGTTTGTTGGTGAAGATCAATATTTATGTCATTCAATAAAAAATGCAAATTAATTACTTAGAAAATCGGGATTTCTGGATTTTTGTTTGAGTAATTCCTCTCACAGTTGAAGTGTACCTATGTTAAAAATTACAGACCTCTACATGCTTTAGAAGTAGGAAAATCTGCAAAAACAGCAGTGTATCAAATACTTGTTCTCCCCACTGTATATGTAAAAGCAGTCCAAGTAGTCATACTTGATCTCTTCAGAAATAATGCCGCAATTACCTCTTATGTTGCTCTTTAGTTGCTCTTCTGACAACACACAACACATTGATGTTGGCCCGGACGTTATATTAACAAGGTTATTGCCTTAATAGTATTACGCGCATTTAATCAGATGAGGTAGGGGGGTCTTTATGGTCTTATTGAAACATCATGATGATGGGGGGTCACTCAGTTCCCTTCCTCTCAGCGTGTCCCAAGTAACCATCAACGTCTGTTGATCCGTCTGCATAATTGCCTTGTGCATCGTTACAGGCATTCAGACACATTTTCTCCGAGAGTTTCAACCGATAGGTTACCTGAACAAATGAATGTTGTAGTGTTTTAAGTTTTTCTCTGGCTTTACTTTTTTGAAGAGAGGGTTATATTCTTTATGGAAGTGGTTCCCAACTTTTTTTAAAGGGCACACTCTGATGGGATTATTCAATTACGGTACACCTAAAAATGTCCCCAATTATTTAGTGACTCCATCTCATCTGATCCATACTGTAAACCATCTATTTCCCCTCAACACACGTTTTTTTTTTTTTTATAGATTAAATAGTTTCTTTAAAATATTTTCATAGTTTTGATAGTTCCTTACTCATGATGGTTAATTTGTGTGTACCTTTTTAATAGCATCCCTGTGAATCTCTGCCTCGAATGATACAAATGTTAACAACAGCCTGAGCACACAGGACTTGAAACAGTGATCCAGATGTAACCATGTGCCATTTAATGTTTCATCTGACAGCCACTAGTGCTCCCAAGTCAAAATGCGTGCATTCCACAGATCACAGGGTATAGGTGAGTGTTAAAAAAAAATATCTAGATTATGAAAGGTTTGCATGCACACCTGAGAGTTCCTCATGCAGCAAGGGTGTGAAGCAGCACACCTGAGAGTTCTCAGGGCACACGCAAGGGTGAAGCAGCACACCTGAGAGTTCCTCAGGGCACACAGGTGTGAAGCAGCACACCCGAGAGTTCCTCAGGGCACACAGGTGCGAAGCAGCACACCAGTTGAAAACCATTGCTCTACGGCAGGGATGGACAACCCCTTTTTAGGCCACCGATCAATTCCCCAAAAATAAAAATTATAATAATAATAACATACATTGGGGTTTCGACTTACGTTGAGAGTTAGAATAGTAGAATACACAAGGCATAGGGCTGTGCAAAGTCACACCGAGGTCACCGGAGGTCACAGTCATGATGGCAGTCAAATTCCATGTGACTGTTGGTCAAGGTAATCAGGTTCTCCGAGCTCTGATGCTGCTGATGGTCAATAGTAGCCTAACAAACTTGAGTAACTGCCTGGTACTCAGCACTCTATTGTCCCTCTAATCACTCTGACATCAATGCGAATGAGTATAAAAAATCAAATCAAACCACTTCATGGGGAGCCCACGAGCTCATAGTTAGCGCAACATTTCTATAGGCTATGCAATTGCGTAGAGAAAACAGAGTGATGGCCTCTATTAAAAGAGAGGAGGATCCATCAGCTTTCTATAGGCTAGCCTACTATATGTATTTCTCAACTTTGGTTGGTAAGCCACATTGCCTCTTTAAAACAGGAGTATAGCTCTACCTGGCTGGCATGAAAATGAACCATGGGAAAAGCGCCTCCATTTGCTATTTAAGTGCATAGATAACTTTTATTTTTCACTGCCCTTGTTTTCGAGACAGGTGCATGATAATGACCATTCTAAATCAAACACATTTCGACACATACACAAAAAAAAAAATCCAGAAAATCATATTGTATGATTTTAAGGGTAATTAATTTGCATTTTATTGCATGACATAAGATTTGATCACCTACCAACCAGTAAGAATTCCGGCTCTCACAGACCTGTTAGTTTTTATTTAAGATAGCCTCCTGTTCTCCACTCATTACCTGTATTAACTGCACCTGTTTGAACTCGTAACCTGTATAAAAGACATCTGTCCACAAACTCAATCAAACAGACTCCAACTCTCCAAAGGCCAAGACAGGGCTGTGTAAGGACATAAGGGATACAATTTGTAGACCGTGCACAAGGGCTGGGATGGGCTATGGGACAATAGGCAAGCAACTTGGTGGAGAAGGCAACAACTGTTGGCGCAATTATTAGAAAATGGAAGAAGTTCAAGATGACGGTCAATCACCCCTCGGTCTGGGGGCTCCATGTGAAGATATCACCTCATGGGGCATCAATGATCAGTGAGGAAGGTGAGGGATCAGCCCAGAACTACACGGCAGGACCTGGTCAATAGACCTGAAGAGAGCTGGGACCACAGTCTCAAAGAAACCATTAAAGTGACTCACGTCATGGATTAAAACTCTGCAGTGCACGCAGAAGGTCCCCCTGCTCAAGCCAGCGCAATGTCCAGGCCCGATCTGAAGTTTGCCAATGACCATCTGGATGATCCAGAGGAGGAATGGGAGAAGGTCATGTGGTCTGATGAGACAGAAATAGAGCTTTTTGGTCCAAACTCCACTGCTTGCGTGTTTGGAGGAAGAAGAAGGATGAAGTACAACCCCAAGAACACCATCCCAACCATAGAAGCATGGAGGTGGAAACATCATTCTTTTGGGGACGCTTTTCTGCAAAAAGGGGGACAGAACGATTGCACTGCGTATTCAGGGGAGGATGGATGGGGCCATGCTATCGAGAGATCTTGGCCAACAACCTCCTTCCTCAGTAAGAGCATTGCAGATGGGTCGTGGCTGGGTCTTCCAGCATGACAACGACCAAACACACAGCCAGGGCAGAACTAAGGAGTGGCTCCGTAGAAGCATCTAAGGTCCTGGAGTGGCCTAGCCAGTCTCCAGACCTGAAACCAATAGAAAATCTTTGGAGGGAGCTGAAAGTCCAGATTTGCCCAGGCGACAGCCCCGAAAACCTGAAGGATCTGGAGAAGGTCTGTGGTGGAGGAGTGAGCGAGAAATTTTTGCTGCATGTGTGTGCAAACCTGGTCAAGACCTACAGGAAACGTACATGATCTCTGTAATTGCAAACAAAGGTTTCTGTACTAAATATTAAGTTCTGTTTCCTGATGTATCAATACTTATGTCATGCAATAAAATGCAAATTAATTACTTAAAAATCATACAATGTGATTTTCTGGATTTTTGTTTTAGATTCCGTCTCTCACAAGTTGAAGTGTATATGATAAAACAGACCTCTACATGCTTTGTAAGTAGGAAAACCACCGCAAAATCGGGCAGTGTATCAAATCACTTGTTCTCCCACTGTATATTATTTTAGTATATGTAAAGACAAAGATTAAATCAAGAATAGTGTGATGGGTGACAATATTTGTTCCTATCACTTATTAATGATATATTATCGCTTGTGAATGATGCCCAGCTTAAGGCAAACAGCTCATGCTTTTTTGCAATTTTTCAATCCTAGTCTGATGTAGTCTAGCCCATAGGCCTACAGTGGAAAAAAAGTATTTAGTCAGCAACAATTGTGCAAGTTCTCCCACTTAAAAAGATTGAGAGAGGCCTGTAATTTTCATCAGTAGGTACACGTCAACTAGACAGACAAATTGAGAAAAAAAATCCAGAAAATCACATTTGTAGATTTTATGAATTTATTTGCAAATTATGGTGGAAAATAGGTATTTGGTCACCTACAAACGAACGCAAGATTTCTGGGCTCTCACAGACCTGTAACTCTTCTTTGGAAGAGGCTCCTCTGTCCTCCACTCGTTACTCTGTATTAATGGCACCTGTTTGAACTTATCAGTATAAAAGACACCTGTCCACAATCTCAAACAGTCACACTCCAAACTCCACTATGGCCAAGACCAAAGAGCTGTCAAAGGACACCAGAAACAAAATTGTAGACCTGCACGAGAGGCCTGGGAAGACCTGAATCTGCAATAGGTTAAGCAGCTTGGTTTGAAGAAATCAACTGTGGGAGCAATTATTAGAAAATGGAAGACATAAAAGACTACTGATAATCTCCTCGATCTGGGGCTCCACGTGAAGATCTCACCCCGTAGGGTCAAAAATGATCGACACAAGAACGGTGAGCAAAAATCCCAGAACCACACAGGGGGGACCTAGTGAATGACCTGCAGAGAGCTGGGACCAAAGTAACAAAGCCTACCATCAGTAACACACTACGCCGCCAGGGGACTCAAATCCTGCAGTGCAAGAGCCTCCCTGCTTAAAAGCCAGTACATGTCCAGGCCCGAGTCTGAAGTTTGCAAGAGTGCATTTGGATGATCCAGAAGAGGATTGGGAGAATGTCATATGGTCAGATGAAACCAAAATAGAACTTTTGGTAAAAACTCAACTCAGTCAGTGGTTTGGAGGATAAAGAATGCTGAGTTGCATCCAAAGAACACCATACCTACCGTGAAGCATGAGGGCTGGAAGCATCATGCTTTGGGGTGATTTTTCTGCAAAGGGACCAGGACGACTGATCAAAGGAAAGAATGAATGGGGCCATGTATCGTGAGATTTTGAGTGAAAACCTCCTTCCATCAGCAAGGGCATTGGAGATGAAACGTGGCTGGGTCTTTCAGCATGACAATGATCCCAAACACACCGCCCCCGGCAAGGCGAAGGAGTGGCTTCGTAAGAAGCATTTCAAGGTCCTGGAGTGGCCTTAGCGCAGTCTCCAGATCTCAACCCCATAGAAAATCTTTGGAGGGAGGTTGAAAGTCTGTGTTGCCCAAAGCGACAGCCTCAAAACATCCACTGCTCTAGAGGAGATCTGCATGCAGGAATGGGAGCAAAAATACCAGCAACATGTGTGTGAAAACCTTGTGAAGACTTACAGAAAACGTTTGACCGGTGTCATTGCAACAAAGTATATAACAAAGTATTGAGAAACTTTGTTATTGAGCAAAACTTATTTTCCACCATAATTTGCAAATAAATTCTCATAAAAATCCTACAATGTGATTTTCTGGAAAAAAAATTCTCATTTTGTCTGTCATAGTTGACGGGTACCTAGGATGAAAATTACAGGCCTCTCATCTTTTTTAAGTGGGAGAACTTGCACAATTGGTGGCTGACTAAATACTTTTTTCCCACTGTATATGTTTTGATAAGGTTTGTATCACTACTAAGGTGGCCAAATAACTTAAAATGAAGCAAATTAATCGGTTTTACAATGGGTGTAGGGAGCCTAACTTGCATACGCATACGCAGCGTGAGTTTCAAGTTTGGGAAGATAATTTGACCATAAAATTCACTTAGCATAATCCCATTTCTTGTCACTTTTGAGAATGGTGTTTTCCTGCCAAAGACATGGATTTTTTGAAGGGGATTACGGCCACAAAAAGGGATGCATGGGAAATACGAGGCATTATCAAGCGCTTGTCAAATTGTGAATGAGAGACTGATGAAGTGTGTGCAGCCTAGAAAAAACAAAGCAGAGCTCAGGCCTTTCATGCAACCAAATCATCATTAGAGTCGCATCATGCAGCCTTAGAACGTATAAAAAAATCTAAACATATAGCCCGAGCAAATGTGTTTATGTTACATAAAACAACTCTAAATTAAGCATATAGGGTGAACCTGTTTCTTTGTTAACCACTCAACACAGAATAGCCGTAAATCGTTTGGAGAAAATATCATTTATATTCTATTCAGCTGTGTTCAATTGTATTCTTCATACTAGAAAATAATATAAAAATAATAATCCGGAATTTAAGCAAATCTTGTCTGCTAAATGAACTAGTGTAGCCCACAGCCATATGGCATAGCCAGATCAGGGCCTAACATAAGGACAACTCAGAGGATGCTATTCTGTTCTTCTGAAACAGACTACATTTTCTTCATATCGTGCTTCTTTAGACCTGTCACTCGGATATCATATTAAAAACGGCAAACATTTCTCTCCCCCAATGGCAAAATGTGTAGAATGGCAGCAAACTTGCTTTAAAACTCCAACATATTCTCTACGCCACATGGCAAAATAGAATGGCAGGAAATGAACTCTAAAACTACAGAAATGTCACTTCGCTGTCAAGAGGGGGACGGCTGAAATGTTTTACTCGGGCCGGCTCTGACTGCCTGTGTGGGTGTGGATGTGACAACCCTCAAGATGAGTTCAACATTTTTGTGCCCCCCCCCCCATGCTTTATGAGGTGAGATTTATCTAATGAGAATGCGTGGTAGAACAATACAATGCGATTAGCTGGGTTTTGTACTCCACATATATAAGAGGGTCCCTAGATTGTTTGTTCGAATCTCTATGAGCTTATTATGGCTGTTGAGACGCATTCATCAAAAACACGCTTTTAAACACTTGCCATAAATTCCCGTATGACTGCAGATCCCAAAGGCAACATCAGTACTTTTTGTTCAGAAGGAGCTCTCAACTGATTAATTCAGAGATCAAAATGAAACTCTGGTGGTGTTTCTGTGTTCTCTGCGAGAATAGAGGGTTGTGGCGTCACAAGGGGTTCAAACCCCAAATGGAAACCATAAATTCAGAAAGGATATGATGTTTTATTGATTCTTCTCCTAGAGCCTGGAGACAATGAAGTGCTTGAATATTGAATTTATTTTTCTCTTTGTACTGAGAGCGTATCTTCCAATGTTCAAGGTGTCTGTTAGAGGTGTCTCCCACAGCGGAGATAAAACAAAGTGATTATTATAGATGAGTAAGCCGACGATTCAGAGGGAAATCCAAAGCGTTAGCGCGGTGGAGGGAACTCTCTGATCATGGCGCATTTCCACTGAGGATTTAGCCCAGAATTTTTTACCCAAAAAGGCTCTGACATTTCTGTTTCCATCTACGCGGGCCAGCACCCTTGTCTCACTGGGCCATGGCTCAGATGGATCTGCTCTAAATTGGAGCCATGGCAAGGCCCTGGATACTTTTCAGCTGGCATTTACAAAACAATGGCTAACGGTGAACTTTGACACCTTCTCACAAAGCAACTGTCCTCCATGATGCAGAGGTTATTGATTCTGATCTCCAGAAGTCTTTAGTGCCACACTCCTGACGGAAACACAATAACACTAGAAGCCACATTAACATAAAACACTGGCAGCCCACTGGTGTGGGAGAAAGTCTCAATGGAAAAGTATCTCCTGGACCTGACAGTACATTTATAGTCTGTTATCACTCATCAGGCTGTCTGGCTCCTTGGAGAATATTGTTGTTTTTGTACTTCCGATGTTACTGTGGAGAATACCATCGACAGTTATGTCAACCATTTAAAACTTTATGGTCAACCATTTTAAAATGAGCATTTGCAAATTGGAATGTACTGTTATCAAACCATGATTGTTTTTCATCAAAAAATGTGGATCAATAAATTAAATCAAATCAAAATTGAATTTGTCACATACACGTGTTTAGCAGATGTTATAGCGGGTGTAGCGAAATGCTTGTGCTTCTAGCTCCGACAGTGCAGTAATATCTAACAAGTACTATCTGACAATTTCACAACATATACCCAATACACACAAATCTAAGTAAGGAATGGGATTTAAGAATATATACATGTATGGACAAGCAATGACAGAGCGGCATTGACTAAGATACAGTAGAATATAATGGAAATAGAATGCAGTGTATACATATGAGATGAATAGTGCAAGATATGTAAACGTATATGTATATGTATATATATATGTATATATATAATAGAATTATTGTAAAATTAACTGTGTCCATAAGGTGTAGATAGTAAGTATAGACCGGAAGTAGAGGCCTGGGAATTGTTGTTCACTAATTTACTCCAAGTAGGGAAAGGATGGTGGGGTTGAAAAGTAATAAAGGGGAGTATATATATAAAAAATATATATATATAAAAAAAAAAAAAAAAAACATGGGGGATTGGAAGTGATGCAGACAATTACATTGATAGAAGATACAATCTATCTGCAATATTAAGCTGTTCCATTCCCCCTTAAAAAAAAAAAAAAAAAAAAAAGATATGTAAACGTTATTAAATAAATGTGTCTGTTGTGTGTACAGCATAAGCATGAAGAATGTACATTTGGGTCATGTTCCAAGCCGTACACCTTTCTGCTAGCATATTTTCAGACTCAGATTCAAATTCAGTGTGTTGAATAGTCACATGTACAGGGTTGCAGGTGTGATTGCAGTTACAGTGAAAATCTTATGCTTGGAGGCAGATTAAAGACGGTTGAGGGGGGAATGTCCACAGGGGGAGCAGCAGGAGAAATAATGTCCAAAAAATGTTTTAAAAAAAGGTATAATCTTTGTAAATGATATCCTAAATAGGACTGGTGGAGTTATGTCACACATGTAGCTAACAAAAATATATGGAAATGTCAGCTCTATCCAAAATGACAACCAACTGATTTCAGCATTACCGAAAAAATGGAAGAGGCAAGTGGAAGGGGGAGAAAGTAAGGAACTTGTCTGTCGGCCCTGCATTAAAGACCAAAATTGGTTAAAGTATACCAGTTTAATTTAAGGACCAAAAAAATTGACAGCTGTGGTATATAGATTGAAAAATAGTTGGGATGAGATTTTCGATGTACCGATTCCATGGCACATGCTTTATGAACTCATATGCAAAACGACGCTGGATTCTACAATTAGAATGTTTTAATTTAAATGATTATACAAAATTCTTGCAACCAATAAAATGTTATATAAATGATATGGGGGATACAACCATCCCAGCTGTTTTGGTACTGTTCATATGTAGCTTGTTTTTGGTCGCAGAAATGCTGAAGATTTGCAACATTTACCTGGAGCTAACTCTGCAGATAGCGCTACTGGGTGATTTGGGGGAGTAGCATGGGGGGGCGGGGGGGGGCTAATGGTCTGATGGTCTGATGGGTAGAAACTATTGGCCAGTCTTTCAGTTTTTGCCATGATGCTCCTGTCTTGCCTGCGTCTGAGTGATTTAAAGCAGGAAGAAAGGGAAAGGGAAGGTAGAAGGGGATACCTCGTCAGTTGTACAACTGAATGCATTCAACTGAAATGTGTCTTCCGCATTTAGAACAGGGCGTGGCTTGGGTGGCTTGGGTCCCTGATGATCTTCTTGGCCTTCCTGCTACACCAGGTGTTGTAGTTGTTCAGTGTGCAGCCAATGCTGCACGTATCACCCTCAGGAGAGCCTTGCGGTCCGCGGCGGTGGAGTTGCCGCACCAGGCTGTGATGCAGCCCGACAGCATGCTCTCGATGGTGCTCCTGTAGAACACTGTGAGGGCCCTCGGGGACAGGCCACATTTCTTCAGCCTCCTGAGGTTGAAGAGTCGCTGTCGTGCCTTCTTCACTATGGTGTCCGTGTGGTTAAACCATTTCAGCTTCTGTGAGATGTGTACGCCGAGGAATTTGGCGTGTCCAGCCTGGTTCCTCCTGAAGTCCACAATCAGCTCCTTTGTTTCGCTAACGTTGAGTGAGAGGTTGTTTTCCCTGCGCAGTCAGAGTGTCTACCTCCTCCCTGTACGCTGTCTCGTCGTTGTTGGTGATCAGGCCTACTAGTGTCGTGTTGTCAGTGAACTAGATGATGGAGTTGGAACTGTGTGAGGCTACGCAGTCGTGGGTATACAGAGAGTACAGGAGGGGACTGAGGATGCACCCTTGTGGGGTCCCTTTGTTGAGGATCAGTGTGGCGGAGGTAATGTTTTCTACCTTCACCACCTGGGGGGCGGCCCGTCAGGAAGTCCAGGACCCAGTTGCATAGCTAGGAGTTCAGACCCAGGGCTTTGAGCTTTGTAATTTACAATTTACATTTTAGTCATTTAGCAGAAGCTCTTATCCAGAGCGACTTACAGTTAGTGAGTGCATACATTTTCATACTGGCCCCCCGTGGGAATCGAACCCACAACCCTGGCGTTGCAAGCGCCATGCTCTACCAACTGAGCTTATAGGGCACTATGGTATTGAAGGCCGAGCTATAGTCGATGAACAGCATCCTCACATACGCATTTATTTTGTCCGGGTGGATAAGGGAAGTGTGCAGTGCGATGACGATTGCGTCAGGTGGTAGACGAATTGGAGAAGGCCGAGTGTGTCGATGAGGGAGGAGGTGATGTGGTTTTTGACTAGCCTCTCGAAGCACTTCATGATGACGGAAGTGAGTGCTACTGGTCTTTCAGTTCAGTTACTTTCCCTTTCTTGGGCACAGGGATGATAGTGGATATCTTGAAGCAGGTGGGGATAGGAGGCCTGAGCTAGGGAGAGATTGGAAATGTCAGAGAACACAACAGCCAGCTGGTCTGCACGTGCTCCGAATCAGAATTAGCTGAAATATCAATAAGAACTAAAGCAACATACCCGTGATTTGAATAATATGTGATCCACATTTATTTTGTAGGCATACTTCCCTATTGGTGAAGCCGTCGCGCCTTAAAAATAGTACAGATGGGAGAAACGCTGACATCATTAAGACATTGTTTTGCCACAGGGGTTAAAGATGTGGCTATTGCCTTCTTTTTTCTCACTGAAAGCAGCACTGTGTGAGAGGCATGAGCTTCAGAAGGAAGGAAGAGGCATGATTATGCAAATTGTCCCCAAAAAATAATCAGTAATAGCTCATGTGGAATGAAGGTGTCAACAAGGTGTTCACAATCACTGGCATAATTAGTTAATTACACATGACACCATTTCTTCGCTCAACACATGGCAGTATACGGTCTCACATACAGGAGAGGATATTACATTGCCAGACTCCAGAATTGGAAGATAATCTGCTCTGAAAAGAAGCTTCTCACTGGTCACAGACGTCAGTTCAACGTCTAGTTGTGATTGACAGTTCACCCTGTCATTGGATTTAGGTTAAAGGTTGGGTGAAAAAAAGACTGAATAGCCCTGACGTCGATGACTTTTTTGCAAATCCAATCAGATTTTAGAATCCGTTTTCAACGTCATCACATTTAATTGCCGTGGAAACAACGTTGATTCAACCAGTTTTAGCCCAGTGGGTTGGTAGTGTTACTGCATTGCAGTTACTGTATTAAGAAAGAGAAACGGATCTTCAGTTCACTAGAGGATCTTTAATCCATAAAGATAATTGTAGCTTGCTCTAGATATTACTGTTTACATGAGAATGTGTGATCTTTCAACTTCCTGTTTTGGTTTTAGTTTGAGCTATTTTCTTGTCCTACTCCAGGAGAATATTACTGTTGTCTTGTCCTACTCCAGGATAATATTACTGTTGTCATGTCCTACTCCAGGAGAATATTGCTGTTGTCATGTCCTACTCCAGGAGAATATTACTGTTGTCTTGTCCTACTCCAGGAGAATATAACTGTTGTCATGTCCTACTCCAGGAGAATATAACTGTTGTCATGTCCTACTCCAGGAGAATATAACTGTTGTCATGTCCTACTCCAGGAGAATATAACTGTTGTCTTGTCCTACTCCAGGAGAATATAACTGTTGTCATGTCCTACTCCAGGAGAATATTACTGTTGTCATGTCCTACTCCAGGAGAATATTACTGTTGTCATGTCCTACTCCAGGAGAATATTACTGTTGTCTTGTCCTACTCCAGGAGAATATTACTGTTGTCATGTCCTACTCCAGGAGAATATTACTGTTGTCATGTCCTACTCCAGGAGAATATTACTGTTGTCATGTCCTACTCAGGAGGAATATTACTGTTGTCATGTCCTACTCCAGGAGAATATTACTGTTGTCATGTCCTACTCCAGGAGAATATAACTGTTGTCTTGTCCTACTCCAGGAGAATATAACTGTTGTCATGTCCTACTCCAGGAGAATGAGATGATCGATTACATGAGTTATTCATGTTGCTCGCTACATTTATGAAGTGAATAAAATAGCCATGGTTAAAGGGTTGAATACACTGTCTAGAGAGTATAGCATAGATACGATTATTTCAATCTACTAGACAATAGAAATTGTATTTTTCCAGTGTGTGATATCTCCCCCTGCTAGGGGCGGCAAGTAGCCTAGTGGTTAAGAGTGTTGAGTCAGTAACTGAAAGGATGCTGGTTTGAATCCCCGAGCCGACTAGGTGAAATAAATCTGTTAATGTGCCCTTGAGCAAGGTACTTAACCCTAACTGCTCCTGTAAATAACTCTGGATAAGGGCATCTGCTAAATAGCTCAATGGTAAATATCTAAAACTGCAAAAAAGGGTATGTATCCAGTTATAGAAAAGAAATTGTCTTGTAGCCATGGTGAATGTACTTATCACCATGGACAACAAGACACAGGAGCCCCAGTGTTTTGGTTTTGGGGTCTCCAGTACTAGTCAGTGCGAGTGAGACAGGGCTGAGTGCTGACACAATTAATGGGCGCGAGACCAAGTATTTGGAGAGCTTGTGAGCGACACTTCAACTCTGGCAAAAGTGGGGAGGGGTGGGGGGTGGGGGGGGAGTCTATACGTTTTTTTCTTCTTCTTGCATTTGCCCAAGATGAATGGTTTTTTCAGATTCAAGAAAGTACATGGCTGAAATACAAAGATTGTCTCATCTATCAGAGCTGAATAGTGAGAGAAAATCCTATGGCTGTGTGGACGTGGAAGCTGTTGGTCTCTGATTAGACCCAGGGCCAGTTACGCTCAGGGTTTGCAGCGTAAACATCAATCCTCTACTCTCCCCTCCAAAGCCTTTGAACCACAGGAGACACTTTCTTGACTGCAAGCTCTGTTTTAATAAAGATTCTCTCAGAAAGTAGCTAACACATGTTATTGAACATTTAATGCAACTCGGTTGTTTTTTGTCATGGCGGATTTGATCAGATGGAAAAACAAACGTTCAGCATCACCAATGCCAGTTTCACAACATTCAGGCAGGCTGCAGATCCATCGCTCAAACATGAGCTGTCAACAGAACTGTCAGATGGTGAGTGAAGATGTGGATTGGGCTGAAAGGGGGAAAAAACATTGAAAAGGGCCCTCTGAGTGTCACGACTTCCTCCGAGGCTGCCTCCTCTCCTTGTTCGGGCAGGCTTCGGCGTTCGTCGTCACCGGCCTTCTAGCCACTGCCGCTCCTCTTTTCATCATTCAATTGGTTTTGTCTTGTTTTTCACACACACCTGGTTCATATCCCCTCATCAGTCTCCGTATAATTATTCCCTCTGCTCCCTCCATGTCTTTGTGTGTTATTGTTTCCATGTGGAGGTGTTGCTAGCTCATGTTGAGCATTGTGTACTTTATCGCCGGGATATTCACCCGTGTGTTTTTGTTTTTCCCAGTGCGCCGTTAAGTCACACTGTTAAGAACCCCGTGGCTTTGAACGTCTAGGGTGATGGACATGAGACCCGTAACATAATGCATGTAAATTATAAGTGTGGCATGGAACAGTGAGAACAAATATGACACAACTACCATGAACTACCGTCAAACACAAATGGTTTATTTCTGAACACACGGTAAAGGATTGGGAAAAAGGGCTGAGCAGGACCCAAGAAATGAAACAATAGTGTAAAACACCCCCTAAACTGATCTTGCCTGCCTCAAGAACCGCTAGGCTACTGCTACCATACAAAAATACAGTGGTGGTCCGCTCAGGTCTAACTAGTGTTTATAGACAGTTCTTTCTACGGGAAATGTATGCCCAAGGGCAGCTAGCTCAAACTCCCCTTTTCCCAGAAACACACAATAGTTACCAAACAGAGTAACCAGCAACTTAGTGAGTACCTAAACAAAGGACATCACAGTATCCATTACTCACATACAAAACAGTAGTCTAACAGAATTACCAATCATAGTAAACAGCAACTTAGTGAGTAATCAAAAACAGGACACCACCGTGTCCATACTCACATACGGAAATATTCTCTCTCTCTCTCAACAAACAAGACTGGTTTTTATACAATGGGATGTGTGATTGAACAAACGAGTAACAGGTGGTGCAATGCACAGGAATGTTCACTGATTGGTCCAATCAGCAGACACCTCAACGACCACCAATCAGGAACATACAGGACACCTGTGATTAGGGCAGAAGGAGAGAAACACACAAAAACACAGGATACCTGTATCCGTAACACTCCCACCCTTAAAAGAGCAAACCACAATGGTTTGCGACACACCTACTATCACAACACCCAAATTCACAAATCATCCTGCCGGGATAACAAAAAAAAAACCTAGATCATTACACACGAGACAAAGCATCTGCCAACACATTATCCAACCCCCTTTTTGTGGCGGATCTCCAAATTATAATTTTGCACGACAAGTGCCCAACGCATAAGGCGTTGGTTCTGGTTGTACATCCGGTGGAGAAAAACTAAGGGGTTATGGTCAGTATAAACTATCACTGGTAATGCACTGGAACCAACATAAACTTCAAAGTACTGCAGAGCTAACAACAAAGCTAGAGCTTCTTGTTCAATGGTGGAATAGTTTGTCTGACATTTGTTAAATTTCCGTGAAAAATAACAGACAGGATGGTCCACTCCACTCTGGTCTTGCTGCAGTAGAACAGCCCCAGCACCTCTGGCACTTGCATCTACCTCCAGTTTAAACGGTCGTTCAAAATCTGGCGCAGCAAGAACAGGAGTACTACATAAGAGTGCTTTAGCAGTGTTGAAAGCAGTACGACACCCTTCAGACCATACACATTTTCTCGCGGACTGAGCAAATCCGTTAATGGAGCAACTACAGCAGAGAAATTTTTACAGAAACTACGGTAGTAGCCAACCATCCCTAAAAAAGCGTAGCTCTCTTCTGGTGGTAGGTGCGGGAAATGCGTTTATAGCCGAGACCTTGGCATCTACAGGGCGCACCTGACCATGGCCGACCTGTTTACCAAGATAAGTAACAGTGGCCTTCCCAAACTCGCACTTTGCTAAGTTCAGGGTTAGAGAAGCGGTTGCTAGACGTTCACACACTACCCTTAGAGTGTTAACATGATCAGACCACTCAGTTGAATAAATTACCAGATCATCAAGGTAAGCACTACAATTAGGAACTCCAGCCAATACTGTGTTAACCAGGCGTTGGAAAGTGGCTGGCGCGTTCCGCATCCCAAATGCCATGACAGCATATTGTAGGAAGTGATCTGGGGTCACAAAGGCAGAGATGTCGGAGGCACGTGGGGTTAACGGCACCTGCCAGTAACCTTTTAGAAGATCTAGTTTGGTTACATAAGTAGCAGCACCAACAGTATCAATACAGTCATCCAGTCTGGGTAACGGGAACGAGTCGGGCACTGTGACAGCATTGACCTTCCGATAGTCCGTACATAATCTGGATGTCCCATCAGGTTTAGGAACCAGAATGCACGGAGAACTCCAAGGGACTTGAACTTGGCATAGCCAGGTTATTCTCCAGCAAATAACCGACCTCACCCCTCATTATCTTTCTCTTAGAGACGTTGACACGATAAGGATGTTGCTTGATAGGTGCAGCGTTTCCAACATTAATGTCATGTTCTAACACATTTGTACATGTAGGAACATCATTAAAAAAGACATGGAAAGCTGTGTAATAGTCTCACAATATCATCTGACTGTCTGTCCGTTAAATGAATCAGGCTTGACGGGAGAGACAGCAGCATCTCTGAATTGGGCAATCTAGCACACTGCTGCTGAGTATTGCGCAACTCCAAACCATCTCCGTCCACATCATTAACATGACCTCCCACTACAGCCGTAGCAGCAATAGAGACAGCCGACTCGGCCAGTTTCTCTGGACTGTCTACCTGAGTGATGGGTCTGGTGTGGTATGTCTTCAACATGTTAACGTGGCACACACGAGATTGGCGTTTTCTATCAGGAGTCTGTATCACGTAGTCAGTTTCACTTAGTTTCTTTTCAATGACATAAGGACCAGAGAAACGTGCTGACAATGACGCTCCTGGCACAGGCAACAATACAAGAACTCGGTCACCTGGCTGCAGTGAACGAGAAACAGCCTGTGTGTCATAGTGTCGTTTTCATCCGTTTCTGCGAGGAAGACAGCGCTTCCTTTGCTAGAGCACAGGCAGCATGTAGGCGCTCACGAAAGCGACTAACGTAGTCCAACACATTTTCTTTCACACACAACTCTTGTGACAAAAACTGATCCTTAAGGACTTTCATAGGTCCTCTCATGGTGTGTCCAAACACCAGTTCAGCTGGGCTGAACCCTAGGGGATTCCTGTACTGTCTCACGGACAGCAAACAAAACTAGAGGAACTCCCTCATCCCAATCTTTCTCAGATTCCAAACAATATTTACGGAGCATAGACTTCGGGGTCTGATGCCAACGTTCAAGCGCACCCTGAGACTCTGGGTGATATGCGCTTGACACACGGTGTGTAACTGACAAGGATTTTAACACTTGTTTGAACAGTGTAGAAAGGAAATTGTACCCTGATCAGTTTGTATCACCTTAGGTAACCCAAAAGTTGAGAAGAATTTGATCAACGCTTTACTCACCACCGGAGCAGTAATCCTTCGCAGAGGAATGGCCTCTGGGTACCTGGTGGCCACACACATAATTGTTAACATAAACTGGTTACCAGATTTTGTTTTTGGTAATGGTCCAACACAATCAACCATCACATGTTCGAAGGGTTCACCTATGGCACGGTATGGGACAAAGAGGCGCGGGGAAATAACCTGGTTCGGTTTCCCAACTACTTGACAGGTGTGGCAAGTCCGACAGAACTGAGCCACATCTTGTTTTAAGCCAGGCCAAAAGAAATGTCGCAAAAACACGATCATAAGTCTTGGTGACTCCCAGATGTCCGGACCACTGGTGATCATGAGCGAGGGATAAAACATTTTGTCGAAAGGCTGTAGGAATCACTATTTGGTAAACAGCATTCCAATCTTCGCCAGCGTCAACATGGGATGTCCATTTACGCATGAGGAGATTACCATCAATGAAGTATGCCATGTTTTTCTTCTTTAGCTCCTCCTCTGAGACAACACTAGAAAAACATTTAGCCAGGCTAATGTCAACCTGTTGGTTAGCGATCAGCTGCTCACGAGTAACTGGTAACTGATGGCCTCAGCAACAAGTTCCACATCCTTCTTCCTTTCTCTGGGCTGTTGGTCAGACTGCACCAGCTTACCAGAGGTAGCACCCGAACTATCCTCTGGGTCACACTCTCTGAATAGAATCGTGTTCGACAAATCTATCACTTCACCCACTTGTCGTGCTTGAGCACGTGTGACAGCACAAGCGGGGAACACATCTGGATAACCCTGTGCCAGCTCCTCGGGAGAGACTGGTCACTTTTATCCAATACCTCCAATATGGGTATCACCTTTCCTCCGGCAATATCGTTGCCCATTATAAATGTCACACCTTTTACTGGCAACATAGGACGTACGCCCACTCTGAACAATCCACTGACTAACTCAGAGTGTACGTTCACAAAGTGCAATGGCACTGGGACAAATCCCATTTCAATTCCTTGTACTAACACACTGGAACCACAATATGTATTATTAGACAAGGGCAACACATCAGCTAGTATGAACGACTGCGCCGCACCAGTATCTCTGAGGATTCTAACTGGACGCTGAGACGCTTCGTCATCTGATATAGAAACAAACCCCTCAAAAATGAACGGTTCATAACTGTGATCTGGGACAGGGACTTTCAAACCACATTCACTATGAGGCCTCTGTCTTGATTCCGGTCTTACAACCGTACGAATCAGCCCAACACCCGTTGGCGGCCTGGCGTGCTGAGGCATCCCCGGTTTGCGTTTAAGCAAAAAGCAATCACTAACCAAATGTCCCACCTTATGACAATAGAAACAGTGACGCACATCTTTTGGGCGTGCTGGATGTACTGCTGGTCGACTAGGACTAAAAGTTAGCCACTCCGCAGCCCTGCTCTCCGTACGAGCCGAAAACACGCTCTTATGCGTCAACACAAACTTCGTCTGCCAATACAGACGCTTCCGACAGTGAGGATACTTTCTGTTCGTTCAGATAAACTACAATGCGTCCGGTAAGCAATTTTTAAACTCTTCTAACAAGATTAACTCCCGTAGAGAGTTAAAATCAGTTACCTTACTAGCACTGTGCCATTTGTCAAACAGATTTCCCTTTGTCTCTAGCAAACTCCACATAAGTCTGAGTAGGAGACTTTTTTATGAGACCTAAATCTCTGTCGATATGCCTCAGGAACAAGCTCATAGGCACGAAGAACAGTAGCTTTGACCACTTCATAATTCAAACTGTCTTCAAGAGGTAGCGCTGCCAGAACCTCTTGGGCTTTACCTGTTAGTTTACACTGAAGTAATAGGCACCATACCTCTTCGGGCCATTTCAATGCTACCGCTATACGTTCAAACACACTGAAATAGGAATCAACCTCTGACTCCCTGAACACAGGTACCAAGGTGATCTGCCTACTAATATCAAACGTAGCAGACGACACAGCTGGTGAGGATGGCTCACTAGCAGGCATAGTATGAGCAGAGACTAACCTCGCTGTTTCTGCCTCTAGTTCCATTCTACGCATCTCCAGTTCTTGATCAAGCCTACGCGTCTCCAGTTCCATCTGCACGCGTCTCCATCCATCTTACGCGTCTCCAGTTTGTCTAGCCTGATTTGTGCCCGCTCTTCCGCCTCCATTTGGAGCCGTGTCAGCGGACATCCATCCTGGCATCACTGTCAGTCAGTGGGGAGAGTGGGTCATAACGGGGCAATGTGGCTGGAGCCTTAGCCTCATCCTCAGACACTGCTGGGCTTACAGGAACAGCCACCACCTCCCCTACAGGAGCAGCAGACTCAGGCGGCGGTAACTCAAGCACTCGCTCGTTCAACAATATCGCTAGCACTTACTTCCCTAACTTCTGCTTTCACTAAACCCCTCGGTATGGGTGCAGAAAAGTGGTCAGCCAAAACCTGTAGATCCACTCTACGGCAATTCTCAAAACCTCCCCACGTAGGGTTTTCCAAAAATGCCTCCAACTCAAAAGTAGCCATCCTACTAGCAACACGAGCCGTCGACTACTGAACACACAAAAAAACAGGTAGTACAGCTGCCAAGCTCAACACTGAACCAGACACTTACTAATTTGCATGAGTAGCATGGGATAGATCCCGGACTCGAGCCCCCACTTTATGTTACGAACCCCGTGGCTTTGAACGCTCTAGGGTGATGGACATGAGACCCGTAACATAATGCATGTAAATTATAAGTGTGGCATGGAACAGTGAGAACAAATATGACACAACTACCATGAACTACCGTCAAACACAAATGGTTTATTTCTGAACACACGGTAAAGGATTGGGAAAAAAGGGGCTGAGCAGGACCCAAGAAATGAAACAATAGTGTAAAACACCCCTAAACTGATCTTGCCTGCCTCAAGAACCGCTAGGCTACTGCTACCATACAAAAATACAGTGGGTGGTCCGCTCAGGTCTAACTAGTGTTTATAGACAGTTCTTTCTACGGGAAATGTATGCCCAAGGGCAGCTAGCTCAAACTCCCCTTTTCCCAGAAACACACAATAGTTACCAAACAGAGTAACCAGCAACTTAGTGAGTACTCTAAACAAAGGACATCACAGTATCCATTACTCACATACAAAACAGTAGTCTAACAGAATTACCAATCATAGTAAACAGCAACCTAGTGAGTAATCAAAAACAGGACACCACCGTGTCCATACTCAATACGGAAATATTCTCTCTCTCTCTCAACAAACAAGACTGGTTTTTATACAATGGGATGTGTGATTGAACAAACGAGTAACAGGTGGTGCAATGCACAGGAATGTTCACTGATTGGTCCAATCAGCAGACACCTCAACGACCACCAATCAGGAACATACAGGACACCTGTGATTAGGGCAGAAGGAGAGAAACACACAAAAACACAGGATACCTGTATCCGTAACACACACTGTAGTTGTTTTACGCATTGCTGCGAACCGCTGTATTGGCCGAATAAACCGTTATTCTGGGATTTACACCTCCTGCCAAATCACTCGCTACACTGAGAGAGAAAATCACTCTAAACGTGGAATATAGAAAATGGTGATGCATTTTCAAATGAAGTCTGCGGTCTGCTAAATACACAGTTGAAAAGAACATAATCAATTAAATGCTGAGAGAGAGAGAGAAATGGAAAGCTTTTATAATGGCTTTCAAGGCACCAGAATCTTCTTAATTTTTTATGCGGTTTTATGTGCATCCAAAGTATAAATTGACTCTCTAGTTTTCTGTGGTGATAAGAGGTAAACACCAAATTCCAATAACTGTCAGTTGAACATTAAATCAAACTGGCATCTCTCTTAAAAGGCTGGGCCATGAAAAATTAACAGGCAGATTTTGAGGAGCCTTGGAAGTGCATTTTATTTTCACCTTTCTGTGTAGCTGGTGTGATTCACATGCAATGCATTACTTTGGTTTGTCTTACACTACTGGGTTTTGATACCCTAAGTTTTTCATACTGATCATTTAATGTTTATAACCAAGTCTGGAAAGATTCTTGGAGGAACCAAGTTCTTATTTGGATGTTCCAAGAATGTGTCACGATCGTTGGTTAGAGATGAGGACCAAGGCGCAGCGTTGAAGGTGAACATATCCTTTTATTACTGATCACACGATCTAAACGATAACGTGACGTCTACAGTTTAACACAAACCGAAATGAACAAGAAACCACAAACACAAAGTGAAAGACAGACAGTTAAATATGGCTCCCAATCAGAGACACCCAGCTGACACTCGTTGCCTCTGATTGGGAGTCACTCAGCCCGACATAGAAAATCAAACATAGAATTACACACCCTGGCTCAACATAACATAGTCCCCAGAGCCAGAGCGTGACAGTACCCCCAAAAGGCGCGGACTCGCCGCGTTCAAACAACCACAACAGGGGGAGGGACCGGGTGGGCACTCCGCCTCGGCGGCGGATCCGGCTCCGGACTGACCCAGGCACGGGTTGTGCTGGACTGACGACGCACACCCCTGGCTTGATGCGTGAGGAGGAATGGGCCGGACCGGGCTGGCGAGGCGCACCCCTGACTTGGTGCGGGGAGCAGGAATGAGCCGGACCGGGCTGACGACGCGCACCACTGACCTGGTGCGGGGAGCTTGGGACGGGCCGGACCGGGCTGGCGACCGCACCGAGACTTGGTGCGGAGAGCAGGAACGGGCCGGACAGGGCTGACGAAACGCACCATAGACTTGGTAGCGGAGAGCAGGCACGAGGCCGTGCCGGACTGGACGACGCACAACACTGGCCCGGTGCGGGAAGCTTGGATGGGCGGACTGGGCTGGCGACGCGCACCACAGACTTGGTGCGGAGAGCAGGAACGGGCCGGACAGGGCTGACGAAACGCACCATAGACTTGGTGCGGAGAGCAGGCACGGGCCGTGCCGGACTGACGACGCACACCACTGGCTTGGTGCGGGAAGCTTGGATGGGCCGGACTGGGCTGGCGACGCGCACCACAGACTTGGTGCGGAGCGCAGGAACGGGCCGGGCTGGGCTGTCGACGCACACCGTAGGTTTGGTGCGGGGAGCAGGAATAGACCGACCGTACTGGGGACACACACCACTGGCTCTACACCGGGATCTGGAACGGGCCGGACCGGACTGGCAACACACGCCAGTACCTCTCGCCGTGCCTCTACACCCTCCATCCCCTCTTCTACCAGTGGCCCCCGTAACCTGGCGGCCTCCTCTGCAACCCCGCTGGACCGGCCTCCATAGCGGCCTCCTGCTGCCCCGCGACGTCGTGAGCCCCCCTAAAAATTTCTGGGGGGTCTCTCCTCCCGTGGGCCAGGCCTCCATCATTCTCGCCAGACTCTCACCCCACTGCTCCAAACTCCAACCTCTCTCCTCTTCTCTTGGCTTGGCCCAGTCGAGACTCCTACTCAACTGCTCCCAAGTCCATCCTCTCTCTTCTTCATGCTGCTTGGTCCTGTTATGGTGGTTTCTTCTGTCACGATCGTTGGTTAGAGATGAGGACCAAGGCGCAGCGTTGAAGGTGAACATATCCTTTTATTACTGATCACACGATCTAAACGATAACGTGACGTCTACAGTTTAACACAAACCGAAATGAACAAGAAACCACAAACACAAAGTGAAAGACAGACAGTTAAATATGGCTCCCAATCAGAGACACCCAGCTGACACTCGTTGCCTCTGATTGGGAGTCACTCAGCCCGACATAGAAAATCAAACATAGAATTACACACCCTGGCTCAACATAACATAGTCCCCAGAGCCAGGGCGTGACAGAATGATTTCGTTTATTTTCTGAGCCGGACTTAATCAATCCACCCTGAGATGCTGTCCTTGACTTTCACCCTCTGGAGGAGAGAAGAAGACTATCACTACACGTTGTCTATTCTGTGACGAAAGGTTCCTCCACGAAAGAGGGTTATAATGTTTCTGTGGGCTCAGTGGGTCACAACAAAGTTCGGGGCTGTTAATGAGCAGGAGTCAGAGGGAGAAGAGTAGAAAGGGAGAGGAGAGGAGAGGAGAGGAGAGGAGAGGAGAGGAGAGGAGAGGAGAGGAGAGGAGAGGAGAGGAGAGGAGAGGAGAGGAGAGGAGAGGAGAGGAGAGGAGAGGAGAGGAGAGGAGAGGAGAGGAGAGGAGAGGAGAGGAGAGATAATAACTTAAAATGAAAGTCTAAGTATCCTTTTGGTTCTGTTGTGGTCTGTCTACACATCTAAACGCTTAGAAGTAAAGGAGCCTGGAAGAACCTTTTGGGGTTCTAAAAATTGCCACACAGGGAAACATTTTCAGTTCAAAAAGGTTCCTTGAGGAACCCGTCTGAAAAGGGTATTTGGGGAAACCTTGTGTAAAGGTTCAAACCGTAACATTTTTGCGATGGGATGGGGTTCGATTTTGAATATTTTTAATAATATATTGTAGAGGTGTCAGCCTATCAGATGGCTTATTGGAGGAAATGTCATTCCTGGTCATCATGTAAAATTTGTACACTACAAATAAAAAAAATCCTTGAATATTTATGCATATTACATATTCTAATATAATATTAAAGAGCGACTGCCCCTAAAAAGCAACTTCTCATTTTGAAAATGGCCTATGTGTCTTCGATATGAATCCGAAACATTTATTCTACTGTCAAAATTGACTACAAAGTGTAAATAGGATAATTTTGCTCATAAAATCAGTCTCGTCCAAAACAGAGATTTGCAAGACGATAGGAAAAAATTGTATGTCACGGAATGAAGGGTACTGTAACAGTTTTCTGTGGGTTGGGTTTATTTTAAACCTACCCACATACCCACAACTGGCAGCGCCCAAGTAATCATTCATTTGTAGCACAGTTGCACAAAACCCGATTGTAATGCTTATGGAAATTTGGTTTGACATGCGATATCCCTATGGGGCTAGTTAGGGACCATCAGTAAATTAAACAATGTACATGGGACAATATTTTGAAAGGTCAATAACTACAAATTTCAATGACAAAAACCTCAAACCAATATACAAACATTGAAAGCATTTAATGAGAAAACTAAAAGATGTGCAACATGAAAATATTGTCCCATTTACATTGTGTAATTTGTTGACGGTCCCTAACTATCCCCAGAGATTGGCTATCCAAAGTCAAACCAATTTTGTCATAGTTGCACATCACCAGCTGAAGCTAATTGGCTAAATAATTTGGCTAACTCTTCCCACCCAAACACACAAGAGACACCCACATCAAACTACACCCCGAAAACCAACTCACGTTTGAATTCAGTCAAGGCCGCTAGCGTTTCTTAATGAACCAAATCTAAAACGAGGCTAAATCAGGAAGTGTAGTCACCCTTTAACATTGCTGATTACATACAGTGCCTGCAGAAAGTATTCATACCCCTTGACTTATTCCACACTTTGTTGTGTCACAGCCTGAATTCAAAATGGATCTACACACCATACACACAAAGTGAAAACGTGTTTTTAGAAATGCTAGCAAATTTATTGAAAATGAAACACAGAAATATCTCATTTATGTAAGTATTCACACCCCTGAGTCAATACTTTGTAGAGGCACCTTTGGCAGTGATTGCAGCTGTGAGTCTTTCTGGGTAAGTCTCTAAGAGCTTTCCACAACTGGATTGTGCAATATTTGACCATTATTCTTTTCAAAATTCTTCAAGCTCTGTCAAACTGGTTGTTGATTATTGCTATACAACCATTTTCAGGTCTTGCCATAGATTTTCAAGTAGATTTAAGTGAAAACTGTAACTCGGCCAGTCAGGAATATTCACTGTCTTCTTTGTAAGCAATTCCAGTGTAGATTTGGCCTTGTGTTTTAGGTTATTTTCCTGCTGAAAGGTTAATTAATCTCCCAGTGTCTGGTGGAAAGCAGACTGAACCAGGTTTTCCTCTAGGATTTTGCCTGTACTTAGCTCCATTCCGTTTCTTTTTTATCCTGAAAAACTCCCCAGTCCTTAACGATTACAAGCATACCCATAACATGATACAGCCACCACTATGCTTGAAAATAATGGAGAGTAGTACTCAGTAATGTGTTGTATTGGATTTCCCCCAAACATAACACTTTGTATTCAGGACATAAAGTTGATTCTTTGCCACATTTTTAGCAGTATTACTTTAGTGCCTTGTTGAAAACAGGATGCATGTTTTGGAATATTTTTATTCTGTACAGGCTTCCTGCTTTTCACTCTGTCAATTAGGTTAGGCAACTGCTCGGCATCCGACCATAAGGCGCTACAGAGGGCAGTGCGTACAGACCAGTACATCCCTTGGGCCAAGCTGCCATCCAGGACCTCTATACCAGGCAGTGTCAGAGGAAGGCCCCAAAAATCCTAGACTGCTCTCTCTGCTGCCGCATGGCAACCAGCACCATGGCAACCAGCACCAGAGTGCCAAGTCTAGTTCCAAAAGCCTCCGTAACAGCTTCTACCCGCAAGCCATGAGACTGCTGAACAATTAATAAAATGGCCACCCAGACAATTTGCATTGACCCCCCTTTTTTTTAACTCGGCTACTTCTTTCTATGCATAGTTACTTTACCCCTACCTACATGTACAAATTACCTTGACGAACCTCTACTCCCGCACATTGACTCGGTACCGGTACCCCCTGTATATACAGTGGCTTGCGAAAGTATTCATCCCCTTTGGCATTTTTCCTATTATGTTGCCTTACAACCTGGAATTAAAATGGATTTTTGGGGGGTTTGTATCAGTTGATTTACACAACATGCCTACCACTTTGAAGATGCAAAATTTAAAAAATTGTGAGACAAACGAGAAATAAAAAAATAAAAAAACAGAAAACTTGAGCGTGCATAACTATTCACCCCCCCCAAAGTCAATACTTTGTAGAGCCACCTTTTGTAGCAATTACAGCTGCAAATCTCTTGGGGTATGTCTCTATAAGCTTGGCACATCCTCCGTTTTCTCCTATCACAGCCATAAAACTCTTTAACCATTTTAAAGTCACCATTGGCGTCATGGTGAAATCCCTGAGCGGTTTCCTTCCTCTTCGGTAACTGAGTTAGGAAGGACGCCTGTATCTTTGTAGTGACTGGATGTACTGATACATGGACCTCTCTGGTCTTTGTGGTTGAATCTGTGTTTGAGATTCACTGCTTGACTGAGGGACCTTACAGATCATTGTATGTGTGGGGTACAGAGATGAGGTAGTCATAAAAAAATCATGTTAACACTATTATTGCACACAGAGTGAGTCCATGCAACTTATTATGTGACTTTTTAAGCAACATTTTACACCTGAACTTATTTAGGCTTGCCATAACAAAGGGGTTGAATACTTATTAACTGAAGACATTTCAGCTTTTCATGTTTAATTAATTTGTAAAAATAAAAATAAACATAATTCCACTTTGACATTATGGGGTAGTGTGTGTAGGCCAGTGACCAAACATCTAAATTTAATCCATTTTAAATTCAGGCTTTAGCACAACAAAATGTGGAAAAAGTCAAGGGGTGTGAATACTTTCTGAAGGCACTGTATTGAAATAATGTGGTAACGCTTTCAACTTTGGGATTTGCATAGGCTCTTGATTAACTCATACACCTCTGTAGGCCTAATTGAAGCTACAAAACTGTCAGTGTTCAACCTTAACATTTGATGACAATACAACAGAATAGATTAACACAAATTACATTTACTCCAACGGGTGGCCTAAAAATATCTATCTGAAAGCCATGTCCCTACTAAGCCACGCCTCCAGTCCAGGGTTCGTCCAGGAACCCTTTGCTACATTGAAACATTAAAGGTTCCTCCAAGAACCCCTCAAATAAAAAAATATATATTAATGAACCATTGACTCACAATGGTTCCGTGAGGATCTCCAGGATTCCTCGAGAATCTCCAGGGTTCCTTGAGGATCTCCAAATGTTCCTCAAATCTCCAGGGTTCCTTGAGGATCTCCAGGGTTCCTCAAGTCACCACCCATTCTAAGACTGTACATGCCGGTAGAGAGGAATGCAACCAATAGAAGAGCAGCATCAGACATCTCATGAGAATGTTATAGAATTGTCTCCCGTGATCAACTTGTCATAATATTAACACTTCAAAGTTAGGACATTGGTGCTTTAATCATTGGTCTTGCTTAAACCAATGGGCATAACCTAACCGTTGCAAGGGATTCAGAGGTATGGTGAACCTAAACATGTCAGGCAGTTTTAGACATGTGAAGCAACACAGTGCATCAACAGTGCTGGCTGCCCATGTCTCCGGGCCTTTGGCCGTCTGAAGGAGGAATTCACAGTTCAGAGCACTCTCCCAGAGATGGAGCTGGAGAAATCCTTGATGCCATTTCACAGTGGATCACGGCAGTGTCTCACCGGGAGATTGGAGAGGAAAGGCATTATGACAGGCCGATGAAGAATTTATTTGAAATGTCTCTGGGTGTTGAGAAGATTGACGAGGGGAACATTAGAGTGCAGCGCACAAAGAACAGCAGGCTTTCATACAAAACCGTCCCCCCACATAGAACAAAGTGACTACGTAATGAAATGTATAGATAAGTTACTGTAGTGATCTATTATACTCTAGTGGTGTGGGTCTATTACAGGTGCCGTTCTACACAAATTTGACTTTAAAAGGTAATCGTACTAAATCAAGTGTTTCAGATGTTTATTTTATACAACGGTGCCTAATCAAAGCGTTTGACCGGATTAGCAAGATTAGCAATGTCCTCCGCAGTTTGGAGTGTATGTTTGGAGAAGTAAAGAAGAGTGAGAAGAATGACAGAATGAGAGAGGGAGTGTAGGACAAAGGAGTGATGTGGCCTGACAAAAAAAGCCCTTACTAAGTTCGCTGTTGACAGCCTGAACTATGGTGACACCAGCTCCCAGCGACGACGCACCTAGAGAGGAACCACAGTCTCTTTCTACAAACACACTATTTGTGGACTCTCTAGAAACAGTTCTCAGCTAGCGTCTAAAGCTCATGAGAATAAATTAAGCAACAGTGCTCTAAATTAGTAAGTGTTTGGCTCACTGCTTTAAAATGGGCTGGAAATATTCATAACACCTCAGAAAAAGCACTGCCTGCTTTGGGTAGACTAGAGTACTCTGGATTGTAACCGTTAGAAACAGAGAAAGAGTTAGACTTTAGACTTCCTTTAGAGTGATACATGCCTTTGTCTTTGGTATATCAGATAGCAGCCCTTCTTGTGTACTGAAACGATAACCCTTTTAATAATTGAAAGATAATGCTTGAATGTAATAGGTGAACCAATCAATATCTTTCTCCCGCGTCCTCTATGTCCACCCAAATTAATTGTCTGATTTAGACCGGCAACAGATCCATCCTGTTGGTTGAGATAAGAAGAGTATCTCAAACTGACTCACTCATACTGGGCACTGTATTGTAGAGAGTGGGTTTATATAATAAACTACATTTCCTTCAGTGCCCCAAACATAAAACAGATCTCCCACTGTTGCCCGTCTCAGAGTGTTGTTGAATATATTCATAAAGCTTGGCTGGCTGATAGGGACTACATAGCAGGTGCACAAAAAAAATCCAGAGTTTATATATGATAGATTGCGGTAGGGGGAATTGTTCGTGTTCCCCATCGCCCGAGATTAATAGAGTCAGGTCTTACACTGATAACGCTTCTCGTCTTTGTATAGATATTGTTAGGACTGCATCTACGGTCAAGGACAAAGCATTCAGGGACAGTCTATTCTTCAACTTGAATTAAATATTCATTGTCTTTGCGAGAAGGGTCATTTCAATTCTATTCCTCCAGGCTTTCCCAGTCATCACATAACTCACAATGGAAAGGCCAGCAACAGTTAATTAATTTTCCCGCTCCTCAAGCACCAAAACGTACTCTGTCATTGGTTGGGTTTGAAAATTAAGGTTTCATTGACCCCTACCTTCTGCATCAGGGTATGATGTTACCTTCAACAAATAGTCAGTTCATCACAAGTGCATTTCACATTGGCCAGTGTATAATCGAGGAATGAATGGTTCAGGGCAGCAATACCATTCCGTAGGATGTGACAAAAAGCCCTTTAACTGAATTGCATTGCACCCCTGCACTGCAGAATGTATGGTACCACACTTTTTCTCTTCGCTGCAGAATATTTACTACAAATTGTTTCCTGTGAGGATTTTTATTTTTATTTTTTAGCTCTAAACAAACTCTTTATATATATATTTATATTTATATATAAATACACAAAACATAACAGAATAATGGTATACTTTGAGTTTTGTTAGACAGTGTAGTTTTAAGTTTAGTTAGATAGTGTATTTTTGCTCCACAGTGAAGATGCAAATTAGCCCCAAGGAGAGAAGTTTGCAATTTTGTTGCAGCTTTCTAATTTCTCTCACTAACACAGAGGCACAGATAAACACTCAAAACCTCTGTTTGCATAATTTGTTCACTGTCTGTTCCAATGAGACTAAGACGTGTGTGTGTGTGTGTGTGTGTGTGTGTGTGTGTGTGTGTGTGTGTGTGTGTGTGTGTGTGTGTGTGTGTGTGTGTGTGTGTGTGTGTGTGTGTGTGTGTGTTTCAGATGAAGAAGTTCTCTTATTTTTCTTTCAACTCTGCAGTTAATATTTTCCATGTCTGCTTTGTTTACTGTCAAGGGCAGACGAGCTTCATAGAGTTTTTAAGTATGGAATTAATTTCACATAGAGGTTTAATGAAATGGTTCACAATACTAACACTGTTTCCTCAGTCACACTTTCCTCTGTGTGTGTGTGTGTGTGTCTCTGTGTGTGTCTGTCTGTCTGTCTGTGTGTGTGTGTGTGTGTGTGTGTGTGTGTGTGTGTGTCTCTGTGTGTGTCTGTCTGTCTGTGTGTGTGTGTGTGTGTCGTGTGTGTGTGTGTGTGTGTGTGTGTGTGTGTGTGTGTGTGTGTGTGTGTCTACTCTGGGGTAGGGGTAGGTAGTTGCTACCCTCAGTGTGGTATGACCATGATCGCTCTGACAATTGAACAGAAGAAGAAAAATAAAAACTTCTGCCTGACTGTTTTCCCCATCCTGTTATGGAAATGAGATTTTCCATCTCACTTCATCTTCAGTGCATAAATACCTCTTTATCACTGGGGAGGATTGTCTGGGCTGTTAACACATACCCCCCCTTGTAACCATCCTGTTGTTCTCCAAGCTTAAGCAGATTTCAGCTTCTGCTACCTTGGAAAAACAGATTATCGGAATACAGTGCAAATGTGCTGTGCAAGGAATGTCACTTTAACATCTGAATCAGATTTACTTAAATGTGACTGAAAATTACTGCTTGAACCAAATGAAGCCAGACTCTTGAATTTAGCTCAACAGCAGCGTGAATAACTCCCTCACTTTCATGTCCTATTACTGTGCACTGACTTGGACTGGGACTCATTATGGATGTCAGAGAGAAAATATACAGTCTGTACAAAATCCAACCTCAGTTTTGGAGGAGTGTGACGGAGAAAATAGTGTTAGTACTGTGACCAATTTGAAAAATCCCATTTCATTAAACCTCTATGTGAAATTAATTCCATATTTTAAAAATCAATTAAGCTCGGCTGCCCTTGACAGAAAACAAAGTGGGAAAATATTAACAGCAGAGTTGAAAAAAAGAAGATCATTTCTTAATCTGAGACAATTAATAAGTGAGGTTCCATGAATCACTGGTTGGGTTGTGTTCTGGAGGACTGGTTAGTTGTGTTCTGGAGGACTGGTTAGTTGTGTTCTGGAGGACTGGTTAGTTGTGTTCTGGAGGACTGGTTAGTTGTGTTCTGGAGGACTGGTTGGGCTGTGTTCTGGAGGACTGGTTAGTTGTGTTCTGGAGGACTGGTTAGTTGTGTTCTGGAGGACTGGTTAGTTGTGTTCTGGAGGACTGGTTGGGCTGTGTTCTGGAGGACTGGTTAGTTGTGTTCTGGAGGACTGGTTAGTTGTGTTCTGGAGGACTGGTTGGGCTGTGTTCTGGAGGACTGGTTAGTTGTGTTCTGGAGGACTGGTTAGTTGTGTTCTGCAGGACTGGTTTTGTTGTGTTCTGGAGGACTGGTTGGTTGTGTTCTGGAGGACTTTTTGTGTTGTGTTCTGGAGGACTGGTTGGGTTGTTTTCCGGAGGACTGGTTGGGTTGTGTTCTGGAGGACTGGTTAGTTGTGTTCTGCAGGACTGGTTTTGTTGTGTTCTGGAGGACTGGTTGGTTGTGTTCTGGAGGACTGGTTGGGCTGTGTTCTGGAGGACTGGTTGGTTGTGTTCAGGAGGACTGGTTGGGCTGTGTTCTGGAGGACTGTTTGGGCTGTGTTCTGGAGGACTGGTTGGTTGCGTTCTGGAGGACTGGTTAATTGTGTTCTGCAGGACTGGTTTTGTTGTGTTCTGGAGGACTGGTTGGTTGTGTTCTGGAGGACTGGTTGGGCTGTGCTCTGGAGGACCACTGAACATCTCTTAAAATGTACACCGACACTCTCTTTATCTGTTCAATGAAAGCACTGAGACCAGCTTCATTTTTACCCGGGTTTCTTCTATTCATAGAGGCCTTTTGAAATAACTGCTGTTCATAATGGAGTTGGGATCTGATTAGCCTCTCTGCTGCCGGCACGATGGCAGGCTAGCCAGAGACTCAGCCCCGTAATGGAGTCTGCTATCACCAAGCACACTCCAAACATTCCCCGCACCGCAGGCCTCGTTCAGATTGGAATCCCTTCAGATTGGAATCCCTTCAGATTGGAATCCCTTCAGATTGGAATCACTTAACTCCTCTCTGCACAGTGTGCACCGTAGGGAGACTAAACATCCTGGGAGCTGCTGATGCCCCTCAACATTAATATATTATCCCTGCTCTACGTAGATCAGCTCTCTCTTTCTCTCTCTTTTACATTTTCACTTCCTGTCATCACTTCCTGTTGAACGTGGAACGAGAGAGTGCTCGGTTTGTTGTTTTGGAAAGTTTTGAAAGTATTTTGAAAAAGTTTGTTTACTAGCTAGCTACCTTTTGAGTTTGAATCCAGCTACGCGGTTGGCATCAGTTGCTGGGACTGCTACTCTCTGCCCAGTGTCCTGCCCACCAAGGTCGGGTCTGAGGAGCTGTTTGGCGTAGGAGCTAGACTAGCTGCTAGCTAGCAGCCTATCAAGCTAGCAGGGTTTTCTTGAGGGCTTGAACACAGCCCGCGACGCGGTTATCCATTGTGGCTGGGACCGTGGATCGTCCCGGGCTTGTGGCTGTCTAGATCCCTGCTGTTTGTTGTTGTTGTTTTTAATCTTCCCTGTGACCTGCCCTGTCTGTAACTGTGAGGAGTAACAGCGTAACCTACTGTTGTTACCATGACAAAACTAAAGCCGGCGGGAGTGCGGTTGAGGACAGTGCTGTTTCTCTATCACAGGTGAAGGATCTTTTAAACGAACAAAAATAGTTATACAAGCAGTTGTTACAACAACAAGCTTCAACTGTTGTGTCCAATTACTGGTGGAGTGAACTAATAAAATAATGGACGACCTGACCAGAGAGGCACAGGACCTGAAAAACTATTTGCTGTTCTCCCAGGGTCTGCTCGATGAGTTTAAACAGGAGAACGGCAAGATTACAGCAATCTGTAAGTCATTGAGAGAGGACATCAGTTCTGTATGTGACGCCATTAAAACAATGACAGAGAAATCAGATTATCTCGAGGGACAATCAAGGCGGAACAACATGGTTGTGGACAGAATTTCTGAATCTCCACATGAGACCTGGACGGAGTCTGAAGACAAAGTCAGGGAAATGATCTCGGAGAAACTGAAGATGGACCACAGGAAGATTGAGGTGGAGCCAGCCCAGGTGACAGGCCCAGGCTGATAGTGGTCAAGTTCCTGAGGTCAAAGGTAGCTGTTCTGGAAAGGGACAAGATTTTGAGAGGAAGATATATTCTCTTGCTTTGTTTGCTTTTTACCATATTATGACTATCTCTGATAAGCTTCCCAGGAAAGGGCTGAAAATAGCCCATATTAATATATGTAGCCTTAGAAATAAGGTTAATTAAAATCATTAACTTGCTAATATCAGATAACATTCATATATTAGCCATTTCTGAGACTCACTTAGATAATTCATTTGATGATACAGCAGTAGCAATACAAGGATATAACATCTATAGAAGAGACCGGAATGTGGGAGGTGTTGCTGTATATATTCAGAGCCATATCCCTGTAATGCTTAGAGAAGATCTTATGTCAAGTGTTATTGAAGTGTTGTGGTTGCAGGTTCACCTGGCACATCTAAAGCCTTTTCTTTTGGGGTGTTGCTTTAGGCCACCAAGTGCTAACAGTCAGTATCTAAATAATATGTGTGAAATACTTGATAGTGTATGTGATGTAAACAGAGAGGTCTACTTTCTTGGGGACCTGAATATTGACTGGGTTTCGTCAAGCTGTCCGGCTCAAGAGGAAGCTTCTCACTGTAACCAGTGCCTGTAATCTGGTTCAGGTTATTAATCAACCTACCAGGGTGTTTACAAACACTACAGGAACAAAATCATCCACATGTATTAATCACATTTTTACTAATACTGTATAACTTTGTTCTAAAGCTGTATCCATACCCATTGGATGCAGTGATCACAATATAGTGTCTATATCAGGAAAGCCAAAGTTCCAAAAACTGGGCCTAAAATATCGTATAAGAGATCATACAAAAGATTTTGCTGTGACTCTTATGTGGATGATGTTAAAAATGTTTGTTGGTCTGATGTGATTAATAAGGAGCATCCAGACGCTGCACTTGATTGATAAACATGCACCTGTTAAGAAACTGACTGTTAGAACTGTTAAGGCTCCATGGATTGATGAGGAATATAAAAACTGTATGGCTGAAAGAGATGGGGCAAAAGGAGTAGCTAACAGGTCTGGCTGCACAGCTGACTTGCTGACTTACTGCAAATTGAGAAATTATGTGACTAAACTCAACAAAAAGAAGAAGAAACTCTATTATGAAGCCAAGGTTAATGATATAAAAAAGACTTTGGAGTACTTTAAATGAAATTATGGGCAGAAAGACAAATTCAACTCCATCTTTCATTGAATCAGATGGCTTATTCATCACAAAACCACTTGATGTTGCCAATTATTTTAATGACTACTTCATTGGAAAAGTGGGCAAACTTAGACAGGAAATGCCAACAACGAACAGTGAGCCATCGTACTCACGTATAAAAAAAACAAATAGTGAAAGAAAAGCATTGCAAGTTTGAAGTTAGTGTGGGTGAGGTTGAAAAATCATTGTTACCATCAATAATGACAAAACTCCTGGCATTGACAACTTAGATCAAATCACATTGTATTGGTCATATACAAATATTTAGCAGATGTTATTGCGGGTGTCGTGAAATGCTTGTGTTCCTAGCTCCAACAGTGCAGTAGTATCTAACGATTCACAACAATACACACAAATCTCAAAGTAAGAGAACGGAATTAAGAAATATATAAATATTAGGACGAGCAATGTCGGAGTGGAATTGACTAAAATACAGTAGAATAGAATAAAGCATATACATATGAAATGAGTAAAGCAGCATGTAAACATTATTAAAGTGACTAGTGTTCCATTATTAAAATGGTCAGTGATTCCATGTCTATGTATACAGGGCAGCAGCCTCTAAGGTGCAGGGTTGAGTAGCCAGGTGGTAGCCGGCTAGTGATGGCTATTTAACAGTCTGATGGCCTTGAGATAGAAGCTGTTTTTCAGTCTCTCGGTCCCAGCTTTGATGCATCTTCATGTTGGCCACAGAAGGCTCCATCTACAGTGAGGGAAAACAGTATTTGATCCCCTGCTGATTTTGTACGTTTGCCCACTGAAAAAGAAATGATCAGTCTATAATTTTAATGGTAGGTTTATTTGAACAGTGAGAGACAGAACAACAAAACAAAAATCCAGACAAACGCATGTCAAAAATGTTATAAATTGATTTGCATTTTAATGAGGGACATATTCAATCTCTCTCTATCCCAGTCTGCTGTCCCCACTTGCTTCAAGATGTCAACCATTGTTCCTGTACCCAAGAAAGCAAAGGTAACTGAACTAAATTACTATTCCCCTGTAGCGCAGTTGGTAGAGCATGGCGCTTGCAACGCCAAGGTTGTGGGTTCGTTTCCCACGGGGGGCCAGTATGAAAAATGTATGCACTCACTAACTGTAAATCACTCTGGATAAGAGCGTCTGCTAAATTTCTAAAATGTAAAAAAATAAATGTAAAAATGGTTAACACGCTTAAATATCTTACTCATGTTGGCCATGGAGAACGAGAGCCCACAGTCCTTGGGAGTTGGCCACGTCTGTGGCACTGTATTATCCTCAAAGCGGGTGAAGAAGGTGTTTAGCTTGTCTGGGAGCAAGACGTCGGTGTCCGCGACGTGGCTGGTTTTCCCTTTGTAAACCGTGATTGTCTGTAGACCCTGCCACATACGTCTCGTGTCTGAGCCGTTGAATTGTGACTCCACTTTGTCTCTGTACTGACATTTTGCCTGTTTGATTGCCTTACGGGGTGAATAACTACACTGTTTGTATTCTGCCATATTCCCAGTCACCTTGCCATGGTTAAATGCGGTGGTTTGCGCTTTCAGTTTTGCGCGAATGCTGCCATCTATCCACGGTTTCTGTAGGTTTTAATAGTCACAGTGGGAACAACATCCCCTATACACTTCCTGATGAATTCAGTCACTGTGTCCGTGTATATGTCAATGTTATTCTCAGAGGCTACCCAGAACATATCCCAGTCCGTGTGATCAAAACAATCTTGAAGCATGGATTCCGATTGGTCAGACCAGCGTTGAATAGACCTTAGCATGGGTACCCCCTGTTTGAGTTTCTCATATTGGAAAGGGAGGAGCAAAATGGAGTCATGATCTGATTTGCAGAAGGGAGGACGTCGGAGGGCCTTGTAGGCATCCCGGAAGGGGGAGTAACAGTGGTTGAGCATTTTAGCAGCGCGAGTACTACAGTCAATGTGTTGATAGAACTTCGGTAGCGTTTTCCTCAAATTTGCTTTGTTAAAATCCCCAGCTACAATAAATGCGGCCTCAGGATATGTGGTTTCCAGTTTGCACAAAGTCCAGTGTAGTTCCTTGAGGGCTGTTGTGGTATCGGCTTAGTGGGAATATACATGGCTGTGACTATAACCAAAGAGAATTCTCTTGGGAGGTAATACGGTCGGCATTTGACTGTGCGGTATTCTAGGTTGGGTGAACAAAAGGACTTGAGTTTCTGTACGTTATCACAATCACACCATGAGTAGTTAATGATGAAACATACACCACCGCCTTTCTTCTTCCCAGAGAGTTCTTTATTCCTGTCTGCGCGATGTACTGAGAACCCAGCTGGCTGTATGGATGGAGACAGTATATCCAGAGAGACCCATGATTCCGTGAAACAGATTATATTACAGTCCCTGATGTCTCTCTGGAAGGAGATCCTTGCCCTGAGCTCGTCTGCTTTATTGTCCAGGGACTGAACATTAGCGAGTAGTATACTCGGAAGTGGTGGATGGTTTTTCCACGTCTCCTGAGTCGGACTAGAAGTCTACTCCGAATACCTCTTCTCCGCCGGCGGCGTCTTGGAGCAACATCTGTTCAATTGCCCTGGGGGTACGAAAAAATGATCAAATTTGGGAAAGACATATTCCTGGTCATAATGCTGGTGAGTTACCGCCGCTCTGATATCCAAAAGTTATTTCTGGCTGTATGTAATAACACAAAAAAAGTTCTGGGCTAATAATGTAAGAAATAACACACCAAAAAAACAAAATACTGCAAAGTTGCTTATGAGCAAGAAGCAGAGCTGCCATGTCTGTCGGTGCCATCTTGCATTTTTTTATTTTATATTTGGGGGTTGGGGAATAATGGAAAAGCTACTGAGGATGGTAGCTGACTCTATAACCACTCCTATCTGTAATATCTTTAATCTGAGCCTAGAGGAAAGTCTTTGTCCTCAGGCCTGGAGGGAAGCCAAAGTCATTCCGCTACCCAAGAGTGGTAAAGCGGCCTTTACTGGTTCTAACAGCAGACCTATCCGCTTGCTACCAGCTCTTAGCAAACTGTTGGAAAAAATTGTGTTTAACCAAATACAATGCTACTTCTCTGTAAACAAATTAACAGCAGACTTTCAGCATGCTAATAGAGAAGGGCACGCAACATGTACTGCAATGACAGAAATTACTGATGATTGGTTGAATGAAATTGACAATAAGAAGATTGTGGAAACTGTACTGTTAGGGTGGGTGGCCAGAAATAAACTGGTCGTGAACATCTCTAAAACTAAGAGCATTGTATTTGGTACAAATTATTCCTTAAGTTCTAGACCTCAGCGGAATCTGGTAATGAATGGTGTGGCTGTTGAACAAGTTGAGGAGACTAAATTACTTAGTTTTACTTTAGATTGTAAACTGTCATGGTCAAAAGATGGGGAGAGGTCTGTCCGTAATAAAGAGATGCTCTGCTTTTTTGACACCACACTCTTCAAAGCAAGTCCTGCAGGCTGTAGTTTTATCTTATCTTGATTATTGTACAGTCACATGGTCAAGTGCTGCAAAGAAAGACCTAGTTAAGCTGCAGCTGGCCCAGAACAAAGCGGCACGTCTTGCTCTTCATTGTAATCAGAGGGCTAATATTAATACTATGCATGCCAGTCTCTCTTGGCTAAGAGTTGTGGAAAGACTGACTGCATCACTTCTTGTTTTTGTAAGAAACAATGTGTTGGAAATTCCTATTTGTTTGCATAGTCAACTTACACACAGCACTGACACACACACTCATCCCACCAGACATGCCACCAGGGGTCTTTTCACAGTCCCCAGGTCCAGAACAAATTCAAGGAAACTTACAGTATTATACAGAGCCATGAGTGCATGGAGCCATGAGTGCATGTCTCCCGAGTGGCGCAGTGGTCTAAGGCACTGCATCGCAGTGCTAGCTGTGCCACTAGAGATCCTGGTTCGTATCCAGGCTCTGTCGTAGCCGGTCCGCGACCGGGAGACCCATGGAGCGGTGCACAATTGGCCCAGGGTAGGGGAGGGAATGGCTGGCAGGGATGTAGCTCAGTTGGTAGAGCAGGGTTGTGGGTTTGATTCCCACGGGGGGCCAGTATAAAAAAGAATGTATGCACTCACTAACTGTAAGTCGCTCTGGATAAGAGCGTCTGCTAAATGACTTAAATGTAATGTCAATGAACTACATTCCATCTTATATAGTGAAGGTGAACAGCAAACCTGATTTAACAAACAATGCAACGCCTCTCCCCCATGTGACCTACTTGTTGTGGGTATTTACTGACATGTATGTAACTGATAGATGCACACACACAACATGTTAATGTTTTTAAATGTATGTAAATTGTAGTATTTTGTCTGTAATGTATTTTTCGTTATGTGTCGGACCCCCGTAAGACTAGCTGTCGCCATTGGCGTCGGCTAATGGGGATCCTAATAAATCAACAACAACAAAAATGTCTCTCTCTCTCACTACAAATCAACAACAACAAAAAGGTATCTGTCTCTGCATAGACTTCATTGAACATGTTATATCTAATATAAGTGTATGTATGTATGTATGTATGTATGTATGTATGTATGTATGTATGTATGTATGTATATATGCAGTGAATCTTGTAGAGAGGATAGGGAGGATATAAGTGTATTCACAGTATTCAAACAAATTCCAGGGACACATCATTTGGGGCTCATTTTGTCAGTAAAATAAATATTTTTTTGTCAGTAAAATAAATACTTTCCAGACAATAAACATTGTCGTTATCAAGAATGATTCTGCGATATACCCTGCAATATGTTTTCTGAGAAGGGTCTATTTATTGTGTTATATCTCCATTAGTATTAAACCTGAGACCAACCTCTCCTTTCTCATACCAAGACTTCAAGCCAAGCCAGCAAAACATTTTTTCCAACAATGCAGCATACATTTTTTTCAATGTCGAACTCCCATCTCAACATTGCCATCTCCTGGCGTGACGTGAGGTTGTTTTTACAAAGGGGTCAGCCTTCTGCATCGTCAAGCCTCGTGCCAAATATGTTGAAGGGACAGATTACAGCCCACCCTCAGCGGCTAGTCCAATGGAGGCTGTCAGGTCCAGGCAGACTCTGGATTGGTGAGGAGCCAGGGAGGGGGTTCACAGCCAAGTCCTACCCAGTCAGAGTGTCATGTGGCTCTGCCAATGAGAGGCTATTCACCAGCATCAGATAACATTGAGCAGGAAATTGCTTCAATGAGACGCAACATTTTTAGAATATAAATATCTAGCGACACAATATATTCAGTGGGAAGGAGAAAAAAATCCTGGTCCTTGAAAATATACAAATTAGCATTCACGCACACAGGCACGCACATACACACATCTCTTCTGCTTTGAATAAAACAAGCATCCCACAGAGAATAAAATGTATTCAACACCTGGCCTGCCAAACAAACAGTGATTTACCCTGCCTGATAGTCACTGACAGAAAGCTTCAAGGAATATACAGTAAATGGTAAGCATAAACATTGCAGCTTCAGATAAAACACATTGCAATATGGAAATATGTAATTAAACTAGGATTTATACAAGCTGCACATAGGAGTTTGTAAATGTGGAAAATCCCAATTAAAATGGAATTAGAATATTCATGTGTCACGTAGAATATGTAATGTGTAGCAGTAATCAAAACATATTCCATGGAAAGTGCTGTATACCTTTGATTTTCCAAGGTTCTCAACCATGTACCTTGAGGTGGTAAAATTCAATATAAACCATGAAATGTAAAGTCAACCTAATTGGATTGCAACATCCAGCACAGCGCTCTACCAACACCCCATACTTCACACTCATAACGCTACAGCTGATTTCAAATAGACTCTGACTGCATATCACATTATTTTGAGTTCAGGAGCTCCAGTTTAAATCCTGTCTTTCTCATTTTTAATTAGCTTGTGGTTTGTGTTACTATGATCTGCCAGGAGAAGATGTACTTTGAGACAGGTGCTTCACACACTTGTTTATTATTAATTAATCGGGCTAGGTATTGATCAGGAGACCGCATGAAATGTACACGTTGGAAAAGGGAAGCGGAGGTCACGAAGAGGATTTGCTCTCGCTCTAAGAACGCGTGTCATTGGATGTCATCAGCCAAGATGGCTCGGCAGCAGCAGGGATGCCTGTAGCCTGGAGATGGCGCTCTCTCCCCTGGTTTTAAAATACAGGCCTTTTTTAATTCTGACGGCACTGGCACAATTGCTCTTCTTGTGAATTCTCACAATTTACAGTTTGTTTTTGTGGATTATTTGTACTACAAACATGTGTCTGGAAAGATGCTCTAGTGATGCAGTATAACGTTATTATAATATTTGATACGGACTACTTGCTCATCAGAATTAAACAGCTATTCTTTGTCGATGCGTCTGAGTTTGATGGTAGTATCTGTGTCATGGAAACAATGCTCTTTCAACAGATGACATTTCAGTCATCTGAAAAAGAACATGATTTCACAAAGCAACAAAATACTAAGAATGTAATTGTAACTAGAATCATTCTTTGAAGAAGAAGAAGGTACTAGTTTTACAATGGGATGGGAGTCGAGGAGGCGATGGAATGTGTACAGTGTGATTTGTTCTAGAATAGAAATGTCTCTTCTGACCTATGTTTTTAGAGGATTTACAACAACACAGTGTTGCTCTCTAAAGTTCGTAATACAGTGAGGGGAAAAAAGTGGGCAAACGTATTTTTTTGTACGTTTGCCCACTGACAAAGATATGATCAGTCTATAATTTTAATGGTAGGTTTATTTGAACAGTGAGAGACAGAATAACAACAACAAAAATCCAGAAAAACGCATGTCAAAAATGTTATAAATTGATTTGCATTTTAATGAGGGAAATAAGTATTTGACCCCTCTGCAAAACATGACTTAGTACTTGGTGACAAAAACCCTTGTTGGCAATCACAGAGGTCAGACGTTTCTTGTAGTTGGCCACCAGGTTTGCACACATCTCAGGAGGGATTTTGTCCCACTCCTTTTTGCAGATCTTCATTAGGGTCATTAAGGTTTCGAGGCTGACGTTTGGCAACTCGAACCTTCAGCTCCCTCCACAGATTTTCTATGGGATTAAGGTCTGGAGACTGGCTAGGCCACTCCAGGACCTTAATGTGCTTCTTCTTGAGCCACTCCTTTGTTGCCTTGGCCGTGTGTTTTAGGTCATTGTCATGCTGGAATACCCATCCACGACCCATTTTCAATGCCCTGGCTGAGGGAAGGAGGTTCTCACCCAAGATTTGACGGTACATGGCCCCGTCCATCGTCCCTTTGATGCGGTGAAGTTGTCCTGTCCCCTTAGCAGAAAAACACCCCCAAAGCATAATGTTTCCACCTCCATGTTTGACGGTGGGGATGGTGTTCTTGGGGTCATAGGCAGCATTTCTCCTCCAAACACGGCGAGTTGAGTTGATGCCAAAGAGCTCGATTTTGGTCTCATCTGACCACAACACTTTCACCCAGTTCTCCTCTGAATCATTCAGATGTTCATTGGCAAACTTCAGACGGGCCTGTATATGTGCTTTCTTGAGCAGGGGGACCTTGCGGGCGCTGCGGGCGCTGCGGGCGCTCAATCCTTCACGGCGTAGTGTGTTACCAATTGTTTTCTTGGTGACTATGATCCCAGCTGCCTTGAGATCATTGACAAGATCCTCCCGTGTAGTTCTGGGCTGATTGCTCACCGTTCTCATGATCATTGCAACTCCATAAGGTGAGCCCCAGGCCGAGGGAGATTGACAGTTATTTTGTGTTTCTTCCATTTGCGAATAATCGCACCAACTGTTGTCACCTTCTCACCAAGCTGCTTGGTGATGGTCTTGTAGCCCATTCCAGCCTTGTGTAGGTCTACAATCTTGTCCCTGACATCCTTGGAGAGCTCGTTGGTCTTGGCCATGGTGGAGAGTTTGGAATCTGATTGATTGATTGCTTCTGTGGACAGGTGTCTTTTATACAGGTAACAAACTGAGATTAGGAGCACTCCCTTTAAGAGTGTGCTTCTAATCTCAGCTCGTTACCTGTATAAAAGACACCTGGGAGCCAGAAATCTTTCTGATTGAGAGGGGCTCAAATACTTATTTCCCTCATTCAAATGCAAATCAATTTATAACATTTTTGACATGCGTTTTTCTGGATTTTTTTGTTGTTATTCTGTCTCTCACTGTTCAAATAAACCCACCATTAAAATTATAGACTGATCATTTCTTTGTCAGTGGGCAAACGTACAAAATCAGCAGGGGATCAAATACTTTTTTCCCTCACTGTAGATGGAGCCTTCTGTGGCCAACATGAAGAAATCCTAGAAACATGTTTGCATCCACATGAATGCATTTGTTTCTACAATCCATAGAGATCCAATTACTGAGATATATCCTGCATTATTCAATTGAGCCATAATAGACTAATTAATTTTTCACAAAATTAATAAATAAAACCATACTTGTGTTACGCATTTCATTACAATAATTGATCTTTGTTTTTACAAATATGTTTTACGTTTTCCTTGATGTATAAACATTGCACACAAATGACAAAAATCCCAATTTTAGGAATAGCAAAGTAGATTCTTCCATTGTAGTTAACTTGCTTGTTTACAACAAGACCCAAGCTAGCTACAGACAAAGATAATTAGCTAAATCACATGAGGACTAAGGGAAGGAAACTATTAAATGTGACAGAATGCGCGGTGTTACTCTGAGCAGTATGCACATCATTTGGCCAGTCGCATTGCGTTGGAGGCTGGCAGGGATGATCTGTGATTTGGGGCTATGTGGGCCCGGTGCCACACTAGAGGACTCAGGAGACCACAGAGACCACTAGCCAGGCTGATCTTCTGGCACCTCCACATCTGTTGCTCCCTCACTCCCACCCATTTGTCCCACTGACTCGGTGGGGGGGGCTACAACACTGGCTGAGGGATAAGCTTTAGCTTTATCTGGCTTTCAGACAGCCCAAATGGCTTACATTAAACATGGCCATCGCACATAACACATGGCCTCCCATGACACGAGGAGTGACATGTACACTGCCCCACTTAATAGACCACTTGAGGTGACAAGTAAAATGAGGAGATGTCTTGGCCTGTGTTCAGCCATTGGAATAATTTGAGACGAAATTAACTGACTGATTCAATATATTCAGAATAATCAATAATGTTATACATGTTCCATTTTCAAATCGTACAGATATTTGATTTTTTTTTTTTTTTTGTGGAATTTATATTCATTTAAATGAACAGTCCCCACAGAATCGTATTTCATACATGTCAGCATACTGTCAACAGCCTGTCATTTGTCGCGCTGTCATGTCAGCATACTGTGCATGGTATCAAATACAGACAAACATAATAGAAAAACACTGCTTTATGAATTTTAAACTAAACCAAACCAGCACAACAGGAGCAGAAAAACCTGAAAATGTTAAACATGTCTCATTGTAATATGATGAAGTGGTCTTACTTCATCTGGCCTTGGCAGGGACACCAGTATAGAGCAGTATGAAACGCAGCTAACAGGCATGTTATCCAAAAGGTTGTTCTCTATGTTCTGTTCAGGGACATTTGCTCCCAGGGACATTTGCTACAGGATTAATGCCTACGGTGTCACCAAAAGCCTGGTCCTGTGCCACGCCATCTTGGCTGTTTGGATATTGTAAAAAAAATAATAATAATAACGTTACATGGAGGAGGACAGGAGGTTTGCAGTTTGGGGCCCAAACTGTCATCAAATGGCCCATATTGGTATCAGTGTTAAAGGCCTGTTATTAGAGAGAGAGCGTTCCTAAAAAAAAGTGCTACTACGATTATTGTGTTATGGCCTGCCAAGAAGAAGATTAACATTATTCTTACCTTTAATTAAAAATCCCCCCAGTCTAGAGCAGATGGCCTAAGCCATTAATCTGCTCGAATGCTCTTCCTGTCACCACACAGGTCCTAATCAAGCTGTGATCTGCCTTAATCACCCATCTTAAGTGGCAAACAAGTATCACTCCTAGGCTACACTCTTAGAAAAAAAAAAGGTGCTATCTAGAACCTAAAAGGGTTCTTCAGCTGTCCCCATAGGAGAACCCTTTGAAGAACCCTGTAAACGTAACCCTTTGAAGAACCCTTTTCGGGACGACCTTTACACGACCTTTACACAACCTTTACACATTTCTTCACGTTAATCAAAATAACTCCTGTTCTGTTTGTGAAATAGCTTCAGCGGTGGTGGGAGTATAGCGTGAGAACAATTCCCTTGAATCTGTCAAATTCGTTCAGTTAGCACGTTACGACAGCCTTCGGTTATCGCGTTCCCCTCCTCTCTGTTACCGTGGATGAACCCTTTTTGGTTTCCAGGTAGAACCCTTTTGGGTTCCATGTAAAACCCTTTCTACAGAAGGTTCTACCTGGAACCCAAAAGGGTTCTACCTGGAACCAAAAAGGGTTCTTCTATGGGGACAGCCAAAGAACCCTTGTGGAACCTTTTTTCTAAGAGTGTAGCCATGCATCATTAGTGATGAGACTTTTGCCCTCACGGTCTACTCTGGTGACGTGCTACATTGGGTCACAGTAATGATAATGCAGATTGAAAACACATGACACTGATATGATCTCTATTACTACACTCTAAGAAAAAAGGGTTCCAAAATGGTTCTTTGTGGAGGGATAGGGTTCTACCAAGAACTGTTTTGATCAGAAGAACCCTTTTTGGAAGAAAGGGTTCTTTTGATGATTCTTTGGAAGGCAAAAAGGGTTCTACACAGAACCATATACAATACTTCCCAGCATGCTCTATTGCAGTGAGATATTCAGAATTGTTTGTTTTACTGTAATATGTGTTTTTGCATTTACATTGATTAGTTAATATATTTTATGCTACACAAAAATAAATAACATAAATGTATCTAAACTAATCCAATCTGTTGGATTTATTGCACCAGTTACTGAGACGGTTGTTCCAATTTAGATGATTGAGGTAGTCTCAGTATTCAATCTTCCCTACCCTGGCAGTCATTCTGAAAGCATGTTTCGGTTGATTAACAATTCCACTTGTTGGCTATCCTCACTCTGGCTGGATTCCAATAGGATTTACACATCACTTTGCAGGCCAGCATAATGTGATTTGCAGGCATGTTGTGGCCTGTAAACCAGGAGTTTCCTAACACCACTGTGTTAGGGTAGAACTAGGCCCTCATAGAAAGGCCTTAGTTATGATATATGTTATGTATTGTCGTAAATAATACTATTTTAAAAGCTAATAAGGCAGGTGGAACCGTTTATAGAGGGTTCTAGGAAGAACCCTCCAAAGATAAAAGGGTTCTCGGTAGAACCCTTCATAGGCGGTTCTAGGAAGAACCTTTAGATGATAAAATGGTTATTGGGAGAAACATTCATAGAGGGTTTTTGGCAGAACCCTTCATAGAGGGTTCTAGGTAGAATCATATACAGGAGGTTCTATAAAGAAAGGGTTCAACCCAGCTCCAAAAAGGGTTCCCCTATGGGGACAAACCGAAGAACCCTGTACGGTTATACTTAGCATCTTTTTTTCGAAGAGTGTATTCTTTCTTAGAGCGAATGATATATTTTTAAAATAATAGTGAGGTAAAATAAGGTATTTGATTGATGACTGATAGTATTATTCAGACAACAGTTTCCCTGTTTAGCATTTTATCAGAAGAAATGAATTGTTCCCTCACTGGTTTTGATCAAACATTAGGTTGATTCAAGAATTGCTGGTTGTTAACCTTCAAAAAACGTGACCATGCGAAATGCCACATGTATGCGTGATAAGTTGATAAGATTAACTCCTAAGCCTCTTAGTGACAAACAACTAATTGGGCCCAAGTATCTATCAAACTCATTCACATTAGCGATGAAATCCTGGATTTCCACACCCTGCCAGCTTGGGGGCTAAAGAGAGTACTGGGTAGAGGGCTTCTGGTCTGCCCAGTCTGCCTGGAGAGTAAAGATGTCATCTACAATCTCTTCCGATGCTCCCAAAACTCAAACATGTTTATTCACACAAATGTAAACATGTTTTCTTTGACTATCATTAATTATTCAGGACTTTCATTATTAATGAAAAGACACACAGATGTACACTGTAAAGCAGACTCAATTAATACTGTACAACAATATAATGCCTTGCAATTGTACATTGTACAAGTAAACATATGTCGGGACGACCTTTACACAACCTTTACACAACCTTTACACATTTCTTCACGTTAATCAAAATAACTCCTGTTCTGTTCGTGAAATAGCTTCAGCGGTGGTGGGAGTATAGCGTGAGAACAATTCCCTTGAATCTGTCAAATTCGTTCAGTTAGCACGTTACGACGGCCTTCGGTTATCGCGTTCCCCTCCTCTCTGTTACCGTGGATGAACCCTTTTTGGTTTCCAGGTAGAACCCTTTTGGGTTCCATGTAAAACCCTTTCTACAGAAGGTTCTACCTGGAACCCAAAAGGGTTCTACCTGGAACCAAAAAGGGTTATTCTATGGGGACAGCACAGTGCAACACTACAACATCACTAATCACAGATCAGACTGTTCATGAACTGACAGTCTTTCAGGGTATTGTTTGTTAATGGAGAATCAAGCAATGGGGTTAGTAGCTCCAGTCGAGTCCCATATGTTGTCCCAGGTGATGGGTTGATGCCAGTATAAATGCAGCATGAACTAAGACTCTGAGTTCAATGGAAGTAGTAGATCAATATATGTAATGGAAAGCTTTGCACAAGACAGGTTATAATATTGAAACAATATGTGCTAAGATGATCGGGCAAGTCACTTGTAACTATGAGCTCAATTCAACTGAACCGGCATCTCTATGAGCTCAGTTCAACTGAACCGGCATCTCTATGAGCTCAGTTCAACTGAACCGGCATCTCTATGAGCTCAGTTCAACTGAACCGGCATCTCTATGAGCTCAATTCAACTGAACCGGCATCTCTATGAGCTCAGTTCAACTGAACCGGCATCTCTATGAGCTCAGTTCAACTGAACCGGCATCTCTATGAGCTCAATTCAACTGAACCAGCATCTCTGTGCTTGCACAGTATATCTCTTTTTCCCATCTTCAAATAAAATAAAATGACATACTAATGGTTTTAGGTACTGTAAAAAAAATCTCTCAGATTGATGTTTCCAGTTTTCAGAATAGGAAGCGTTTGTGTGTGTGGGCAGACACTGCTGTAATCGTAGGGATGGTTAGGTTTGATTGAATTCCAGCCAGTTGAATTGATTGAGCACTGTTCCAGGTGCAGTTAAAACCAGCCTCAAGCTATCACATTCTCTAATGTAGATTACCTCATGCTAAATTCTCTTCACCTCTTTTAACCAGAGTCAGTAGACCAACAAATGCTTAATGCCCCAGTGACTCTTTTTAAGTGTGTCATTTTTTTTTAACACCTTCCTGTGCTTGCTCCATCGGGGGCTCAGACAGATTTAGCTCCAATTTGTGGAAGGTGCCAGCCAGGCCTGAGCCCTTTGAAGACCAAAACAGTCTCTTTTTTTCTTTTTTCTTTTTTAAATCAACACACACTAATCACCCATATGTTTTGTCAAAAGCCAGTTTAAAAGTGCCCATTCATGTAGTACTGGAAGGTTACTAGTAGGCTACACCTCAATCACTGTTGTAGCTCAGTTGGTAGAGCATGGCGTTTACAACGCCAGTGTTGTGGGTTCGATTCCCACGGGGGAGCAGTATGAAAAATGTATGCACTCACTAACTGTAAGTTGCTCTGGATAAGAGCGTCTGCTAAATGACTAAAATGTAAATGTTGTTGGCTAGTGTGACTATTCCCATGTTGAGCTAAAGGTAGTCTTGTCTAAGCAATGTTTCAACCTCATATTAATTATGTCCAGCACCATACCAGTGTGTGTATATATATGGGAAAATTATGCATTTATAAGTTGTTCTAGTTGATAAGATAAGAAGAAAGGCTGTAGGATTCAAAGTTTATTTTGAAGTGATTTTCCTGCATCACTGCATCACCGTCATCTCTATGGGTGGTCCTCTGTAGCTCAGCTGGTAGAGCACGGCGCTTGTAACGCCAGGGTAGTGGGTTTGATCCCCGGGACCACCCATACACAAAAAATGTATGCACACATGACTGTAAGTCGCTGTTGGATAAAAGCGTCTGCTAAATGGCATATTATTATTATTATCTCACACGGTTTGAAAATCACTGTTTTTATGTTTGTACTTTTGATGACATCATCCTTTTTAATGTTGCATTTCATTTTCACAAATATAGACACTGGTATGGTGCTGGACATAATTAATATAAGGTTGAAAATGGAAGTATTACAATTGGTGACTTACAATTTGTTAATTGTTTGTTCATTTCACAACATAAAAGTACTAAAATGCCATAATATTATTGGCTAGATAATCCGTGGGTTAATAAAGTATTCACCGTATTTACAGTGAATACATGGTACATATATTTTAGTTAAACAGTGTTGTTGATGATTTTTTGCTTTTCTGTATTCACAAACAGACCAACACATCAGTCTCAAATAACCTCTGAATGAAAGTTATTTATTCAGATGGAAAAAGCCCAACTGGATTAAAGGTCTATTGAAGAAATGTTAATATTCTGTACATGCTTCACTGTAAGGAATGTTTTTCTTATCATTATAAAATTCAATTTCCACACTCAAAATAATGCTGGGTTGTTTGGTTGACCCGACTGCTGGGTTGAAGGAGTTGGGTTGTTTTCGTGGTCCTCTGTAGCTCAGCTGGTAGAGCACGGCGCTTGTAACGCCAAGGTAGTGGGTTCGAACCCCGGGACCACCCATACGCAAAAATGTATGCACGCATGACTGTACGTCGCTTTGGATAAAAGCGTCTGCTAAATGGCATATTATTATTATTATCTCACACGGTTTGAAAATCACTGTTTTTATGTTTGTACTTTTGATGACATCATCCTTTTTAATGTTGCATTTCATTTTCACAAATATAGACACTGGTATGGTGCTGGACATAATTAATATAAGGTTGAAAATGGAAGTATTACAATTGGTGACTTACAATTTGTTAATTGTTTGTTCATTTCACAACATAAAAGTACTAAAATGCCATAATATTATTGGCTAGATAATCCGTGGTTAATAAAGTATTCACCGTATTTACAGTGAATACATGGTACATATATTTTAGTTAAACAGTGTTGTTGATGATTTTTTGCTTTTCTGTATTCACAAACAGACCAACACATCAGTCTCAAATAACCTCTGAATGAAAGTTATTTATTCAGATGGAAAAAAGCCCAACTGGATTAAAGGTCTATTGAAGAAATGTTAATATTCTGTACATGCTTCACTGTAAGGAATGTTTTTCTTATCATTATAAAATTCAATTTCCACACTCAAAATAATGCTGGGTTGTTTGGTTGACCCGACTGCTGGGTTGAAGGAGTTGGGTTGTTTTCGTGGTCCTCTGTAGCTCAGCTGGTAGAGCACGGCGCTTGTAACGCCAAGGTAGTGGGTTCGAACCCCGGGACCACCCATACGCAAAAATGTATGCACGCATGACTGTACGTCGCTTTGGATAAAAGCGTCTGCTAAATGGCATATTATTTTATTTATTATTAAAAAGAGCAAGGATGGGTTGCTGATGCTTGGTTATTGAGATATGACCCAGCGGGTCAGATCAGAAGACTGTAGGCGTAGTTTAGTAGGGGCGTGGCTTTCAGATATTTAATTTTAGCCACCCATGAGAGTAATTGTCTTTCATGTTCATCTGTTCTGTTGTATAGCCAACCAACTACCTCATCCCCATATTGTTATTTACATTGTTATTTATTTTGCTTAATTTGCACCCCAGTATCTCTATTTGCACATCATCTTCTGCACATCTATCACTCCAGTGTTAATCCTAAATTGTAATTATTTTGCACTATGGCCTATTTATTGCCTTACCTCCATAACTTACTACATTTACACACACTGTATATAGTTTTTCTATTGTGTTTTGTGTTTTGTTTATTCCATATGTAACTCTGTGTTGTTGTTTTTATCGCACTGCTTTGCTTTATCTTGGCCAGGTCGCAGTTGTAAATGATAACTTGTTCTCAACTGGCTTACCTGGTTAAATAAAGGTTAAATAAAAAAATAAAAAATAAAATGTTAAGGTTCAACATCAACCTTTTTGTAGCTTCAATGAGGCTTACAGAATTGTATGAGTTCCCTAAAAGCCTGCAAAACCCATTGTTGGGTTAGATACCACCTTGCTATAATATGTAATAAATTATCTTAATATTCTAGAAGGATGTGTAAAATGCAACAAAAATGTTTTACATAATGAACTGAAATGACATTTACTCTCACTGGTGGCCAATAAGATCTATCTGAAAGCCACACCCCCTAATAAGCCATGTCTCCTGTAAATAACCTAAGGATGTACATTTAAAAAGACCCAGCTGATGGTTAAATTAACCCAGGTTTGGGTAATCCCAACAACCCAACATATTGGGTTATTCACTCAACCCAACTGGCTGGTTCAAAATAACTCAGCATGTGTTCTGTCCAATATCCAGTGCTGGGTTACCAAATAACCCAAATCAGGTTGTTTTTAGCCCAGCATTTTTTAGAGTGCACTGTATTTAAAAAGACCATTTGCACACAGTCAAGGAGAGGGGCTGCAGCAATTGGCACCAGCTGGAAACCAAACGTGCGCCATTTGGCTGGCCAGTTAAATGCCATTGGACGGTGAGTCAACTCATTTGCATAAATCAAGGCTTATAGATCAACGCTCTCTTTGGACTGTATCCAATCCAGTTGGTCGTGGCAAGGGAGCTCAACATCACAACAAGTTTACTTCCAGCTCGTTTTCTTTATAAAGTTTTCTGTCATCATCATTGCCCATTAAAATGGGATTCTGCAGGATTCGAGGAGTTGGTGAGTGCGTGGTGCTTGCTGTTCTGTTTTACTCGGTTCAGTCTACGACCACGAGGTACTACACGTATGAAGAGGATGCGCCCGGGACAGAGATTGGAAATCTGTCTCAGGATTTAAAGATAGACCCAGCTGAGGACACTCAAACATCTTTCCGATTCATGCAGGAGACCAATTCGTGTGTGATTCAAATGAGGGAGACTGATGGACTTTTAACTGTTGGGGAAACGATTGACCGGGAGCAGCTGTGCCCGAGGTCCCCGCGGTGTTTTGTCACCTTCGACATAGTTGCCTTCTCCAAAGAAAAGTTTCAGCTGATTCACGTAGAGATCGAGGTAAGGGACATTAACGACAATTCACCTCAGTTTCTCCACAACGAGACGACCCTTGAGATATCCGAGAATGTTCAGGTGGACTCCCGATTCCCGTTGGACATCGCTGTTGACCATGATGTCGGCAATAACTACATCCAAAGTTACCATATCTCTCCCTCCAGCCATTTCATAGTGGATGTGCGCAGCAGGGAGGATGGAGTGAAGTATGCTGAACTTGTGCTTGTGAAAGCAATGGACAGAGAGGCTGAAGATTCCTATACAATTGAAGTGACGGCAACAGATGGTGGAGAGCCCCCCAGGTCCGGATCAATGACTGTTCATATCAAAGTGCTGGATTTTAATGACAACAGCCCAACGTTTGAGCACAACTCACTTAAAGTTGAACTTTACGAGGATTCTCCTGTAGGTTACCAAGTGCTTAAAGTGCATGCGTTTGACCCAGATGCTGGCATCAATGGCGAGGTAGTGTATGGATTTGTAGAAGACACATCATCTGAAGCAATGCGTATTTTTAATATAGACCGAATTTCCGGTGCTGTAACTTTAAACACATTGGTTGATTACGAGAAGAAGAGATCCCATGAACTGAACATTAAAGCATCCGATTTAGGCACTAATTCTATTCCATCGACTTGCAAAGTGGTTGTTGATGTGGTAGATGTAAATGATAATGCACCAGAAATCACCATCAAGCCAAAAACCTCGACGAGTGACGATGTAGCTTACATCACGGAGGCCGCAGCGGAGGAAAGCTTTGTGGCGCTGATCAGCACCTCGGACAGCGACTCTGGCTCGAACGGTTATGTGCGCAGCAGCCTACACGGTCACGACCATTTCAAGTTGCAACAGGCCTACGGGGACACTTTCATGATTGTAACAACCACCACTTTAGATAGAGAAAAGATCCCGGAGTATAACCTCACTGTAATGGCTGAAGACCTTGGAACTCCTCCTTTCAAAACCGTCAAGCAGTATACCATCAGAGTGACCGACGAGAACGACAACGCCCCTCTCTTCAGCAAATCCATTTATGAAGTTTCAGTCCTGGAAAATAATATCCCCGGGTCCTATATTACTACTGTTGTAGCACGTGACCTTGATCGCGGTAAAAACGCCAAAGTGTCCTATAAGCTCATAGACTCAGAGGTTGTCGGGGATGCTTCCATTTCGACTTATGTGTCTTTAGACCCAGTGTCAGGGTCATTGTATAGCCTAAGATCTTTCGATTTTGAAACGCTCCAGCAGATTGAGTTAACCATCCAGGCTGAGGACAAGGGCTCACCTCAGCTGTCAAGCACATCCGTGATCAGAATCAAAGTGGTGGATCAAAACGACAACTATCCCTATTTTACCTTCCCCGTTATGCTGAATGACTCTGTTGAAATTCCCCTTCCTGTCAATGCACCAGTGGGGTACCTGGCCCTACGGGTCAAAGGTCAGGATGAGGATGAGGGTATGAATGGTGAGCTCAGCTACAGAATCGTACAAGGTGACTCTAAGATATTTTCAATCAATAAAGACACTGGAGAAATAGCTGTAAAACAGGGTCTGGCCTCTGCTATTGGAGACGTGTTGGAAATCAAGATTGCATTGAGTGACAATGGGAGATCCCCTCTCTCCAGCCGTGCCACCATTCGCTTTGTTGTCACAGACTTACAGCTCTCAGACGACCAACTTGTCATTGTATTACAGTCGAGTGATGAGGAAAGCACAGGCTTGGACGTTTCAGTAGTAGTAATCATTATACTAGGCGGGGGTTGTACTCTGCTGCTGATTGCCATAGCGATTGTTGTCATCACATGCAAGCTGAACCGAGGAGGGAAGGATCATGACTCCAAGAGAGACGTGACTCACAGCCTGTTTGGCTCCAGGCGTCATCCCAGGCTCAACTCTGCAGAACCCAACATATATGGTGGTCCAAGAGGTTTCCTCAGCGAAAGGACCCCTTCATCTCTTGATGAGTCCAGCCTATATGAAGAGAAAAGTGGCGGGTTGGAGTCCCAGGTGGGTGAATTATTTGATTCGGTTTCAATATGTGTTTATATACAACTGTACACATTAAAGTGTTGTACTGTTCCTGATCCATGTAGCTGAAATTAATTCCCATCCTGTTCTCTTGTGCTTGCTCTTTAGATGTTCCTGCCTCCCAAGCCTTTCCAACCATCATCTGTGTGGCAAGGGGACAAATACTGCCCGCAAATGAGGTAAGAATACCACATCATTGATCATATTTGGCATGACGTGCTCTTTTATCGCAATTATTGTTTTTCCCCCAATAATTATTTACATAACCAGTCACTGGAAGGTACTTAACATTACCTATGCATACTTCATGCTCATGCTCATAAGAGAGGGGTTGGGTGGGGTGGGGGGTAGCATGCTCATAAGAGAGGGGGTGGGGTGGGGGGGGTTAGCATGCTCATAAGAGAGGGGGTGGGGTGGGGGTAGCATGCTCATAAGAGAGGGGGTGGGGTGGGGGGGTAGCATGCTCATAAGAGAGGGGGGGTGGGGTGGGGGGGTAGCATGCTCATAAGAGAGAGGGGGTGGGGTGGGGGGGGTAGCATGTTCATAAGAGAGAGGGCAGAATCAAAGCAAACATCAGTAGTCAGACACAGTAGTGCAGTGGCTAATATGTTTGATTCTATTAGCAGTGGCTAATATGTTTGATTCTATTAGCAGTGGCTAATATGTTTGATTATATTAGCAGTGGCTAATATGTTTGATTCTATTAGCAGTGGCTAATATGTTTGATTCTATTAGCAGTGGCTAATATGTTTGATTCTATTAGCAGTGGCTAATATGTTTGATTCTGTTAGCAGTGAGTGGCTAATATGTTTGATTCTGTTAGCAGTGAGTGGCTAATATGTTTGATTCTGTTAGCAGTGAGTGGCTAATATGTTTGATTCTATTAGCAGTGGCTAATATGTTTTATTCTATTAGCAGTGGCTAATATGTTTGATTCTATTAGCAGTGGCTAATATGTTTGATTCTATTAGCAGTGGCTAATATGTTTGATTCTATTAGCAGTGGCTAATATGTTTGATTCTATTAGCAGTGGCTAATATGTTTGATTCTATTAGCAGTGGCTAATATGTTTGATTCTATTAGCAGTGAGTGGCTAATATGTTTGATTCTGTTAGCCGTGAGTGGCTAATATGTTTGATTCTGTTAGCCGTGAGTGGCTAATATGTTTGATTCTGTTAGCAGTGAGTGGCTAATATGTTTGATTCTATTAGCAGTGGCTAATATGTTTGATTCTATTAGCAGTGGCTAATATGTTTGATTCTATTAGCAGTGGCTAATATGTTTGATTCTATTAGCCGTGGCTAATATGTTTGATTCTGTTAGCAGTGAGTGGCTAATATGTTTGATTCTATTAGCAGTGGCTAATATGTTTGATTCTGTTAGCAGTGGCTAATATGTTTGATTCTATTAGCAGTGGCATTGACCAGCAGAGCGTGAAGGACAGTGGAAAAGGAGACAGTGACTTCAATGACAGTGACTCTGACATCAGTGGGGATGGAGGCAAGAGGAACCTCCGCACCTTCCAGCCCTGGGCCAAAAGTGAGTTTACTACGTCACAATTTAATACTGCAATTTTACAGTTCCTTGTAACAGAATGATGAAGATAACAGTTGGCATTTTTATAGCACTATATAGCACTGAAACTGCAGCGGATCACACTGTGTCGGGATAACTCGCCCCTTCCACCAACACAGTGTAGAACCCACCTGGCTATGTAACCCAGCAACCACGAATGACTCTCAGGCACTTTGATTCTTTACTCCTTGGGCTTGGAAAGTAAATCTGTATGCGTGTGTGTGTTCTATTTCAGGCTCATTCCACGCCGCTAACACCCTCGCTGTTGATTGCCAAGGCACTTACTGTGTAATACCAACCCAAAGCTTCCAGGCTCCCAGAGACAATGCATACACAATAGGTTTTACCCAAGCGCCGGTCTACAACAATCCACATGCCTATCGCCACTCCTGGAAAGACTCCAGCTACAACACAAGTGTTCCCAAAGCAAGAAACACCATGCAGACATTCTGTCATCCCACAAGCACCCTCCTGTCTTACTTCACAAAGACACAATCTCCTGGTGGACTTGATGAAATTCAGGAGCACAAACAAGATATTACTACAGTGGCAACCATATCTGAAGTTGCTACCATTTTTTAAAACAACCTGCCAAGTAAATATATATATATATATATATACAATTGGATATTTCTAGATACTGTAGTACTCAGTAGATTCTGCAGATACTGGTCAAAGTAGAGAATGTAATGTGGACATTTCATGGATGAAAAGGAATTTAATGCATAATGAAAACACTTGATGTATATTTTTTTATTTGATTAAATTATGAAGATGTATGTATATATTAATATTAATAATTGTATGAACATGTTTGTGAAAAATGTGTGTTTTGTTTTGTGAATAAACACAATATTGAAACAATGTGAGATATGTGCATAATGGTTTCCATGAGTTAAGATAATTGCACTGTGCCTGTGGTTTTGTTTTAGAATGACCGTTCTCTTATGGTCACACACCAAGAACTTCACTCACTTGTCTGGACTTTCTCATTAACCCATGTATAATGTTTAATATATAATATGTAAATTATAAGCTATATAAACAAGCAATTCTTATTATAAAATTGTTTATCATAATGGCTTACCGTAGAAACTGAATCGATATGCATCTAAGAAAAGTCCATTATGATGGCAAACGTATTGTTCTAGTTTAGACGAAATCATCTGCAAGGATGAGGGTATGAATAGTCATGTTTATAGTAGTCACACGTTAGTTAATTCTTACATTAGTGCTACTATGAAACGGCACCATGATGCTTGGCACACTCAATTCCCAGTGATATTCAAGCGATCATCCTTTCATGCCATTGAAAAGCAGCAGTGATCTTTAATTAAAAGAGACGTCTGAGGTACACAGCTTTATTTCAATGACGCTAGACACACAGCTCTTGACTTGTATCATCAGCAAATTACTGTTCAGCAGCTCTGTGTTTCAATAATGATGTACCTTTCAGAATGAGTAGTCCTATCAAAATTACTTTGACACAAGAAAATTGAGTTCATACTGTCAATAGAAACTCAAAATATTTATTAACGGAAGAAAAAACGTACATAATTCCATCGTAGAAACATCCGTTGGGAAGTGGAACGCTTTTCTTGACTAACTTAAAACATGCTTAGGAAGTGTACTTCAGAGCGGATATTTCAGTTTTGAGGAGTTACACAGCGGAATATGTCCCAGGTGACCTGGTTTGACTTTCAGTCGCCAGGATAGAACCTGCTCGCGGAATGATCCGGAGCAAACCTCTAGTTTTTTGGTACATTAGTATATTAAAGAGAAATGTTCTTCTGTCAAGACAGTTTCCCTTCGTGTTGTTCTATTGCGTCAGCTCTTGCTTGTGATGTTGTTGTTGTTGTTGTTGTTGTTGTTGTTGATTATGATGATTATAAGTTGTATCTTCTGGGCTCCCGAGTGGCGCAGCGGTCTAAGGCACTGCATCTCGGTGCTTGTGGCGTCACTACAGACCCCACTGGTTCGATTCCAGGCTGTATCACAACCGGCCTTGATTGGGAGTCCCATAGGGCGGCACACAATTGGCCCAGCGTCGTCTGGGTTTGGCCGGTGTAGGCCGTCATTGTAAATAAGAATTTGTTCTTAACTGACTTGCCTAGTTAAATAAAAGTACAATTTAATAAAAAATATGGGTTGCCAGTCTTGTTAAGGTTCTGTGTGCTGGTTTCACAGAATCCTCTATCTGTTTAGGGCCGGCATCAAAGGAGCCTGCAAATTTTCACGAGCAAATAAGACACCAGGATTTTAAAAAGCTTACATAATCTAAACCATCTGAAGTTGATGCCCTGAAGGGAGAGAGGAAAGGTTTGTCAGGAAACCTACGGGACAGCGCTCGGACCATCCGCTGGACGGATCAATATTCATTAGCAAATCATCACTGTAGTTTTTTTTTATTTTCTTCCATTGAACAAAGCTAGCACTGTTATTAATCACTATGAATTATATAAGATATATGGTTTGGAATTTAAATCAATATGAGCATTCATATTGATTAGTTGCATATTTTCTAGGAAGCTCTCACAAGTTACCGGAATGCACCGCCTTCAGAATAGAGGGGAGTATATTAATTCCATATCCACAGATTGTATGGTCAGGGAAGCCACCAATAATCATGTCCTTGTCTTTGGAGATTGAATTTCTGATGGCAAAATGGACACTCATAAATGCCTTACTGTGAATAGCCTATATGTCATGGCATTAGATACACATAGGACAAAATAAAGTCATACCTTGTATCTGGATGGCGTAGTTACTAGCTTGTGACTGGTTGTGACAGATCTCCAATTCCACAGGGGGAAATGCATGTCTCAATCATTAGAATATGAAATGGCTTCATCGTTGCTTTATATTTTAGGTAAAAAAGCTGGCCCGTGGACTCAATAACTTGTGTTACAAGGCTTGATCATCGACAGTGTTTGAACGAGAAGGAAGGTCCATTATCAGAACAGATTTCTGGATCATTTTTGTCTTGTGAATCTTAATATCATCTGTACTATCAGAAACAGTAGTCTACTGCTCAATTCTCACACACCTCACTCAGTAACAATAACTCCCCACCCGATGGAAAATGAGGTGTTACATAAAGCCTGCGCCGTGTTCACAACCTCACCATCGACAGATGAGCAGGAGTCACACAGGGCATGATGGCCTTCAACTTCCCGATGATGACAGGTTTATTTGCTGGCAGATTGCTGGTCTTCTTTGTCATTCCTTTTGTAGTGTTGCAGTGGCCTTCTTTTCATCGCTATGTAGGCCAAGGCCATCACTACCACTGAGTCCTATCAGGAAGACACAACTCCCAGTGGCGAAAGTGCATAAAAGATGGCAGAACTCTGATATAATGTCAATGTTTTAGCACCATCCAGAGTTTTTAAACTACGGCGGGCAATATTGTTCAATCTGCCAATAAATCAGCACAATCTACTTTTTCGTTTTTTTTCAAATTTGCCGACATCATGAAGCTAACATTGGGATCGTGTATACTCTGCTAATGACCATAAGAAAAAAAGAGTAATGGAGAGCGATGTACAATACAGAGAACTTAGCAAAACAAGGAATTTGTGTTAAGTGCGTGGGGGCCGCCATCTTTATACACCTCTGCTATCGTGTAAGATATGGCAAAAAAAATAAAAAGTTACATGTTGTTGACTCATGTGTATTGTCTGGCCTGTCAATGGAGGTTTGTGGGCATTAATTACATGAACATTTAGTTTTGTCATTAGTGGTGAGACGCCCTTATCTTTCACACCCACTTCCACCTGTAATATTTTGTTAAATGGTCTGTCCCCAGTCCCCATTGTTAATTTACTGAGTTGTTAGACGGTGTGTCCCCAGTCCCTAGTCTGTTGATTTACTGAGTGGGTAGATGGTCTGTCCCCAGTCCCCAGTCTGTTGATTTACTGAGTGGGTAGATGGTCTGTCCCCAGTCCCCAGTCTGTTAATTTACTGAGTTGTTAAATGGTGTGTTTCTGAGATACAGGTTCCTGGTTTGTGGTTAAATGGTGTGTTTCTGAGATACAGGTTCCTGGTTTGTGGTTAAATGGTGTGTTTCTGAGATACAGGTTCCTGGTTTGTGGTTAAATGGTGTGTTTCTGAGATACAGGTTCCTGGTTTGTGGTCAAATGGTGTGTTTCTGAGATACAGGTTCCTGGTTTGTGGTCAAATGGTGTGTTTCTGAGATACAGGTTCCTGGTTTGTGGTTAAATGGTGTGTTTCTGAGATACAGGTTCCTGGTTTGTGGTTAAATGGTGTGTTTCTGAGATACAGGTTCCTGGTTTGTGGTTAAATGGTGTGTTTCTGAGATACAGGTTCGTGGTTTGTGGTTAAATGGTGTGTTTCTGAGATACAGGTTCCTGGTTTGTGGTTAAATGGTGTGTTTCTGAGATACAGGTTCCCAGTCTGTTCATCTACTGAGTGGTTAGATGGTGTGTTTTGGAGATACAAGTCCCCAGTATGTTAATTTACTGTGAATAATTTGTTTGCATCGTCCAAGATAAGGAATGTTAATTCTGCAATCAATCCCTCATCAGCGTCTTGAGCTTTGAGCCGCTGCATCGGCGTATCAGTTGATACATCAGGTGCCAAGAATGTGAACGCAGCTGCATTTACTAAACAAGGGGATGTTATCACTGGTTTGCTGTCATTTTGGTCCATAAATCTTATCAAAACTAAGGTTGTTTTGAATTGCACTGGGTGTCCACCATCACTGGCCTGTACAGGTGTAGGATCTTAATTTGATCACCCTGTTGCAGCAGAACTTTCCTGCAATGCAGAAAATGTAAAATGTGTATTGTATTTTAGGTTTACAAAGGCTTCTGAAATTTGTGTTTTCCACTTTGAAATGTAACACTGACACTACCGGTCAAAAGTTTTAGAACACCTACACATTCAAGGGTTTTTCTTTATTTTTACTATTTTCTACATTGTAGAATAATAGTGAAGACATTGCAACTATGAAATAACACCTATGGAATCATGTAGTAACCAAAAAGGTGTTAAACAAATGAAAATATATTTTATATTTGAGATTCTTCAAATAGCCACCCTTTGCCTTAATGACAGCTTTGCACACTCTTGGCATTCTCTCAACCAGCTTCATGAGGTAGTCACCTGGAATGCATTTCAATTAATAGGTGTGCCTTCTTAAAAGTTAATTTGTGGAATTTCTTTCCTTCTTAATGTGTTTGAGCCAATCAGTTGTGTTGTGACAAGGTAGGGGTGGTATACAGAAGATCGCCCTATTTCGTAAAAGACCAAGTCCATATTATCCAGGCATATTATCCAGGCTCTGTCGTAGCCGGCCGCGACCAGGAGACCCATGGGGCGGCGTACAATTGGCCCAGCGTCGTCCAGGGTAGGGGAGGGAATGTCCGGCAGGGATGTAGCTCAGTTGGTAGAGCATGGCGTTTGCAACGCCAGGGTTGTGGGTTCAATTCCCACGGGGGGCCAGTATGAACAATAAAAAAAGTATGTATGCACTCACTAACTGTAAGTCGCTCTGGATAAGAGCGTCTGCTAAATGACTTAAATGTAAATGTATATTATGGCAAGAACAGCTCAAATAAGCAAAGAGAAACGACAGTCCATCATTACTTTAAGACATGAAGGTCAGTCAATACGGAACATTTCAAGAACTTTGAAAGTTTCTTCAAGTGCAGTCGCAAAAACCATCAAGCGCTATGATGAAACTGGCTCTCATGAGGACCGCCACAGGAATGGAAGACCCAGAGCTACCTTTACTGCAGAGGATAAGTTCATTAGGTTTACCAGCCTCAGAAATTGCAGCCCAAATAAATGCTTCACAGAATTCAAGTAACAGACACATCTCAACATCAGCTGTTTAGAGGAGACTGTGTGAATCAGGCCTTCATGGTTGAATTGCTGCAAAGAAACCAATCAATCAATCAATCAATTTTATTTTATATAGCCCTTCTTACATCAGCTAATATCTCGAAGTGCTGTACAGAAACCCAGCCTAAAACCCCAAACAGCTAGTAATGCAGGTGTAGAAGCACGGTGGCTAGGAAAAACTCCCTAGAAAGGCAAAACCTAGGAAGAAACCTAGAGAGGAACCAGGCTATGAGGGGTGGCCAGTCCTCTTCTGGCTGTGCCGGGTGGAGATTATAACAGAACCATGCCAAGATGTTCAAAAATGTTCATAAGTGACAAGCATGGTCAAATAATAATCAGGAATAAATCTCAGTTGGCTTTTCATAGCCGATCATTAGAGTTTAAAACAGCAGGTCTGGGACAGGTAGGGGTTCCATAACCGCAGGCAGAACAGTTTAAACTGGAATAGCAGCAAGGCCAGGCGGACTGGGGACAGCAAGGAGTCACCACGGCCGGTAGTCCCGACGTATGGTCCTAGGGCTCAGGTCTCTCAGTTGGCTTTTCATAGCCGATCATTTAGAGTTGAAAACAGCAGGTCTGGGACAGGTAGGGGGTTTCGTAGCCGCAGGCAGAACAGTTGAAACTGGAATAGCAGCAAGGCCAGGCGGACTGGGGACAGCAAGGTGTCATCATGCCCGGTAGTCCTGACGTATGGTCCTAGGGCTCAGGTTCTCAGAGAGAAAGAGAGAACGAGAGAATTAGAGAGAGCATACTTAAATTCACACAGGACACTGGATAAGACAGGAGAAGTACTCCAGGTATAACCAACTAACCCCAGCCCCCCGACACATAAACTACTGCAGCATAAATACTGGAGGCTGAGACAGGAGCGGTCCGGAGACACTGTGGCCCCATCCGAAGAAACCCCGGACAGGGCCAAACAGGAAGGATATAACCCCACCCACTCCGCCAAAGCACAGCCCCCGCACCACTAGAGGGATATCCCCAACCACCAACTTACAATCCTGAGACAAGGCCGAGTATAGCCCACAGAGGTCTCCACCACAGCACAAACCAAGGGGGCGCCAACCCAGACAGGAAGATCACGTCAGTAACTCAACCCACTCAAGTGACGCACCCCTCCCAGGGACGGCATGAAAGAGCACCAGCAAGCCAGTGACTCAGCCCCTGCAACAGGGTTAGAGGCAGAGAACCCCAGTGGAGAGGGGAACCGGCCTGGCAGAGACAGCAAGGGCTGTTCGTTGCTCCAGCCTTTCCGTTCACCTTCACACTCCTGGGCCAGACTACACTCAATCATATGACCTACTGAAGAGATAAGTCTTCAGTAAAGACTTAAAGGTTGAGACCGAGTCTGCGTCTCTCACATGGGTAGGCAGACTGTTCCATAAAAATGGAGATCTATAGGAGAAAGCCCTGCCTCCCGCTGTTTGCTTAGAAATTCTAGGGACAATTAGGAGGCCTGCGTCTTGTGACCGTAGCGTACGTATTGGTATGTACGGCAGGACCAACTCGGAAAGATAGGTAGGAGCAAGCCCATGTAACGCTTTATAGGTTAACAGTAAAACCTTGAAATCAGCCCTTGCCTTAACAGGAAGCCAGTGTAGGGGAAGCTAGCACTGGAGTAATATGATCAAATTTCTTGGTTCTAGTCAGGATTCTAGCAGCCGTATTTAGCACTAACTGAAGTTTATTTAGTGCTTTATCCGGGTAGCCGGAAAATAGAGCATTGCAGTAGTCCAATCTAGAAGTAACAAATGCATGGATCAATTTTTCTGCATCATTTTGGACAGAAAATTTCTGATTTTTGCAATGTTACGTAGATGGAAAAAAGCTGTCCTTGAAACAGTCTTGATATGTTCGTCAAAAGAAGAGATCAGGGTCAAGAGTAACGCCTAGGTCCTTCACAGTTTTATTTGAGACGACTTTACAACCATCAAGATTAATTGTCAGATTTAACAGAAGATCTCTTTGTTTCTTGGGACCTAGAACAAGCATCTCTGTTTTGTCCGAGTTTAAAAGTAAAAAGTTTTCAGCCATCCACTTCCTTATGTCTGAAACACAGGCTTCTAGCGAGGGCAATTTTGGGGCTTCACCATGCTTCATTGAAATGTACAGCTGTGTGTCATCCGCATAGCAGTGAAAGTTAACATTATGTTTTCGAATAACATCCCCAAGAGGTAAAATATATAGTGAAAACAATAGTGGTCCTAAAACGGAACCTTGAGGAACACCGAAATGTACAGTTGATTTGTCGGAGGACAGACCATTCACAGAGACAAACTGATATCTTTCCGACAGGTAGGATCTAAACCAGGCCAGAACTTGTCCGTGTAGACCAATTTGGGTTTCCAGTCTCTCCAAAAGAATGTGGTGATCGATGGTGTCAAAGGCAGCACTAAGGTCTAGTAGCACGAGGACAGATGCAGAGCCTCGGTCTGACGCCATTAAAAGGTCATTTACCACCTTCACAAGTGCAGTCTCAGTGCTATGATGGGGTCTAAAACCAGACTGAAGCATTTCGTATACATTGTTTGTCTTCAGAAAGGCAGTGAGTTGCTGCGCAACAGCTTTTTCTAAAATTTTTGAGAGGAATGGAAGATTCGATATAGGCCGATAGTTTTTATATTTTCCGGGTCAAGGTTTGGCTTTTTCAAGAGAGGCTTTATCACTGCCACTTTTAGTGAGTTTGGTACACATCCGGTGGATAGAGAGCTGTTTATTATGTTCAACATAGGAGGGCCAAGCACAGGAAGCAGCTCCTTCAGCAGTTTAGTAGGAATAGGATCCAGTATGCAGCTTGAAGGTTTAGAGGCCATGATTATTTTCATCATTGTGTCAAGAGATATAGTACTAAAACACTTAAGTGTCTCTCCCGATCCCAGGCCCTCGCAGATCTAGCAGATCCAGGACAGCTAAGCCCTGGAGGAATACGCAGATTCAAAGAGGAGTCCGTAATTTGCTTTCTAATGGTCATGATCTTTTCCTCAAAGAAGTTCATGAATTTATCACTGCTGAAGTGAAAACCATCCTCTCTTGGGGAATGCTGCTTTTTAGTTAGCTTTGCAACAGTATCAAAAAGAAATTTTGGATTGTTCTTATTTTCCTCGATTAATTTGGAAAAGTAGGATGATCGAGCAGCAGTGAGGGCTCTTCGGTACTGCACGGTACTGTCTTTCCAAGCTAGTCGGAAGACTTCCAGTTTGGTGTGGCGCCATTTCCGTTCCAATTTCCTGGAAGCTTGCTTCAAAGCTCGGGTATTTTCTGTATACCAGGGAGCTAGTTTCTTATGACAAATGTTTTTCGTTTTTAGGGGTGCAACTGCATCTAGGGTATTGCGCAAGGTTAAATTGAGTTCCTCAGTTAAGTGGTTAACTGATTTTTGTCCTCTGACGTCCTTGGGTAGGCAGAAGGAGTCTGGAAGGGCATCAATGAATTTTTGTGTTGTCTGAGAATTTATAGCACGACTTTTGATGCTCCTTGGTTGGGGTCTGAGCAGATTATTTGTTGCGATTGCAAACGTAATAAAATGGTGGTCCGATAGTCCAGGATTTTGTGGAAAAACATTAAGATCTACAACATTTATTCCATGGGACAAAACTAGGTCCAGAGTATGACTGTGGCAGTGAGTAGGTCCAGAGACATGTTGGACAAAACCCACTGAGTCGATAATGGCTCCGAAAGACTTTTGGAGTGGGTCTGTGGACTTCTCCATGTGAATATTAAAATCACCAAAAATTAGAATATGATCTGCTATGACTACAAGGTCTGATAGGAATTCAGGAAACTCAGAGAGGAACGCTGTATATGGCCCAGGAGGCCTGTAAACAGTAGCTATAAAAAGTGATTGAGTAGGCTGCATAGATTTCATGACTAGAAGCTCGAAAGATGAAAACGTCATTTTTTTTTGTAAATTGAAATTTGCTATCGTAAATGTTAGCAACACCTCCGCCTTTGCGGGATGCACGGGGAATATGGTCACTAGTGTAACCAGGAGGTGAGGCCTCATTTAACACAGCAAATTCATCAGGCTTAAGCCATGTTTCAGTCAGGCCAATCACATCAAGATTATGATCAGTGATTAGTTCATTGACTATGACTGCCTTTGAAGTGAGGGATCTAACATTAAGTAACCCTATTTTGAGATGTGAGGTATCACGATCTCTTTCAATAATGGCAGGAATGGAGGAGGTCTTTATCCTAATAAGATTGCTAGGGTGAACACCACCATGTTTAGTTTTGCCCAACCTAGGTCGAGGCACAGACACAGTCTCAATGGGTATGGCTGAGCTGACTACACTGACTATGCTATTGGCAGACTCCACTAAGCTGGCAGGTTGGCTAACAGCCTGCTGCCTGGCCTGCACCCTATTTCACTGTGGGGCTAGAGGAGTTAGAGCCCTATCTATGTTGGTAGATAAGAGGAGAGCACCCCTCCAGCTAGGATGGAGTCCGTCACTCCTCAGCAGGTCAGGCTTGATCCTGTTTGTGGGTGAGTCCCAGAAAGAGGGCCAATTATCCACAAATGTTATCTTTTGGGAGGGGCAGAAAACAGTTTTCAACCAGCGATTGAGTGCTGAGACTCTGCTGTAGAGCTCGTCACTTCCCCTAACTGGGAGGGGGCCAGAGACAATTACTCGATGCCGACACATCTTTCTAGCTGATTTACACGCTGAAGCTATGTTGCACTTGGTGACCTCTGACTGTTTCATCCTAACATCGTTGGTGCCGACGTGGATAACAATATCTCTATACTCTCTACACTCGCCAGTTTTAGCTTTAGCCAGCACCATCTTTAGATTAGCCTTAACGTCGGTAGCCCTGCCCCCTGGTAAACAGTGTATGATCGCTGGGTGATTCGTTTTAAGTCTAATACTGCGGGTAATGGAGTCGCCAATGACTAGGGTTTTCAATTTGTCAGAGCTAATGGTGGGAGCCTTCGGAGTCTCAGACCCCGTAACGGGAGGAGTAGAGACTAGAGAAGACTCAGACTCAGACTCCGACTCGCTACATAATGGGGAAAACCGGTTGAAGGTTTCTGTCGGCTGAATGAGCGACACCGGTTGAGCATTCCAACAGTATTTCCCTCCAGAAGCCATGAGAAAGTTGTCCGGCTGCGGGGACTGTGCGGGGGGGATTTATACTAACGTTACTGTCTGTACTTGCTGGTGGCACAGACGCTGTTTCTTCCTTTCCTACACTGATATTACTCTTGCCTAACGATTGCGTCTGAAGCTGGGCTTGTAGCACAGCTATTCTCGCCGTAAGGCGAGAATTCTCCTGTATATTATGAGTACAGCGACTGCAATTAGAAGACATCATGTTAATGTTACTACTTAGCTTCGGCTGTTGAAGATGTTGATGAACCATGTCCAGATGAAGCGTCCGGAGTGAAAAAAGTTGAATAAGGGGAAAAAAGTTGCGATGGAAAAAAGGAAAATAACGTAAAGTTGGCAGCTAAAACGCACAGGAAAGTGACTCTTCTGTCTCGGGATAAACGTCCGGGGTGAAAAAGTTTAACGAAAAAAGATGAGTGAGGACAAAACTAAAAAGTTGGTAAATTTGTTGAACACAGAGATTAATTAAACGTTTATTAAAAGTAAAACGTGAATAGTTTGGCAGGTAGCCAAGTAGCAACAAACAGCAGAGCAGCACGGAGACAATGCGGAAGCGAGACCACTACGAAAGGACACCAATAAGAAGAAGAGACTTGCTTGGGCCAACAAAACACGAGCAATGGACATTAGACCGGTGGAAATGTGTCCTTTGGTCTGGAGTCCAAATTGGAGATTTTTGGTTCCAACTGCCGTGTCTTTGTGAGACGCGGTGTGGGTGAACGGATGATCTCCGCATGTGTATTTCCCACCGTAAAGCATGGAGGATGAGGTGTTATGGTGTGGGGGTGCTTTGCTGGTGACACTGTCTGTGATTTATTTAGAATTCAGGGCACACTTAACCAGCATGGCTACCACAGCATTCTGAAGCGAAATGCCATCCTATCTGGTTTGGGCTTAGTGGGACTATCATTTGTTTTTCAATAGGACAATGATCCAACACACCTCCAGGCTGTGTAAGGACTATTTTACCAAGAAGGAGAGTGATGGAGTGCTGCATCAGATGACATGGCCTCCACAATCCCCCGACCTCAACCAAATTGAGATGGTTTGGGATGAGTCGGACCGCAGAGTGAAGGAAAAGCAGCCAACAAGTGCTCAGCATATGTGGGAACTCCTTCAAGACTGTTGGAAAAGCATTTCAGGTGAAGCTGGTTGAGAGAATGCCAAGAGTGTGCAAAGCTGTCATCAAGGCAAAGGGTGGCTATTTGAAGAATCTCAAATCTCAAATATATTTTGATTTGTTTAACACTTTTTTGGTTACTACATGATTCCATATGTGTTATTTCATAGTTTTGATGTCTTCACTATTATTCTACAAAGTAGAAAATAGTAAAAATAAAGAAAAACTATTGAATGAGTAGGTGTTCTAAAACTTTTGACCTGTAGTGTAATTTTGCCTAACAAAAAATGTATAAACCCCTACAAAAATGTGCATTAATTATAATATATATATGTGGTCCTCTGTAGCTCAACTGGTAGAGCACGGCGCTTGTAACGCCAAGGTAGTGGGTTCGATCCCCGGGACCACCCATACACAAAAATGTATGCACGCATGACTGTAAGTCGCTTTGGATAAAAGCGTCTGCTAAATGGCATATTATTATTATTATTATTATTTATAATCCACATAATAATTCTTATTACTGTTGCTGCAAGATTATTTTGCTGCTGTAGAAAACTGGCTCAAATTAAGATCCAACATCTGTATTTGCAATTCAATTTCTTTGGTCAACTCAAAATCGAATGCTGATGCTGAATACACTGGTGTATGGGGCCCACCAGTGGAAGCAAAATAGCCCCATAACATCAAAGATCCACCACCATATTTTACAGTAGGTGTTGGGTTATCTTCTGTTCATCCATTCACATTTCAACACCAAACCCACCGCTGGTGTGCATGGCCAAAGAGCTCTATTTTCATGGTCAGATTTATTTGTACGGGGGCCCCCTAGCAGCCGGGGGCCCCCTAGCAGCCGGGGGCCCTAAGCAACCACTTATGTCGCTTATGCCGGCCCTGCTCTGCATGTCTACTTCCATACTCCTCAATTCGCACCTTGATATTAAAATGATTCTTGTCTGAAATATGGTAACTTTGGATATAGTTTCGACCAACATCTTGATCAGAGAAAAAGTTCTAAAGGGATCCGGGTACCTAAGGTTACGCTCTCAATGGAGGTAGTTGGGAGACATCTACACAACATACCCCCCTCTGAGTGGTACAGTGTAAAGACAACAGCTCTCACACACCACATGTCCCTGCAAGAATTACCTTCATTACCTTCATTACCTTAATTACCTTAATACCAGGAGACAGATGTTTTGCTCTGTTAGCCAAATAGAAAATTCAAGGCTTTTAAAATATCCATATATTTGTGAATCATTGCATTAATCAAGTGTGATGAGTTTAGATGAGAAGCTCCAGTATATTTTGAATTTCTATCCTGATTTTCTAAGTCAATAACTATGGTATTTATGGTATGCTAATAGCTGCACCTATACATCATGCAGGAATGTGGCTTTGGCCACACCACATCCAAGGCTAGCGTAACCAGAAAAGTTGCAAATCTGAGGTTGACGAGAGATAGGTCTCACTAGACATATTTGACTAATGTAAATCCACCCTCAGTTGTGTTAACATCTTCTTTCTCTGAACACCATCTTAGTGCTCCAACACAATCCACATATAATATGTTTATTCAAGAACCCACAGTCTTTTAGACCAATAACATTACTTTGGAAATTAGGGTTTGTTTTATGTTTAATCTTGAAAGAGGCAGAGTGTGTAATCCCACTATCTTCTCTCTGCGAAGTGGAGACATCCATATCATCCATTAAGTGATTGCATCATCAATGGAACAAAATCAAAATATGTGATGGAATTCATGTCACAAAAATGATAACCACGTATTGCCGTGTGGATACTGCGTCCACTCATCTGGACGCCATAATGTGGTTTGTAAATACTTTTGATGTTATAAAACATTGCTTAATCCCCAATGAGAGATAATTACAGTATCATGTTCAGACATTTATCATAGTTTATGTCTTTCTTAAAAAATATTTCACATAAATAAAATGGGCTTACACAGATTGGACAAATAGGCTGAAGATTGCACTCAGTAGGGTCACCTCACATTGAAATACAGCTTTACTACGCAGGTAAACCCAAAGGGATTCTTATAGGCTCACATACGACAAATCAGTATAGTCCTATTATAGTCCTAATTCCACCACATAGTATACTCCCCACTGCTCCTATACTCCCCTATACTCCTATACTCCCCTATACTCATATACTCCCCTATACTCCTATACTCCTATACTCCCCTATACTCCTATACTCCTATACTCCCCACTGCCCCTATACTCCTATACTCTCCACTGCTCATATACTCCTATACTCTCCACTGCTCATATACTCCTATACTCCTATACTCCTAAACTGCCCACTGCCCCTATACTCCTATACTCCCCACTGCCCCTATACTCCTATACTCCCCACTGCTCCTATACTCCTATACTCATATACTCCTATACTCATATACTCCTATACTCCTATACTCCCCACTGCTCCTATACTCCTATACTCCTATACTCGTATACTCATATACTCATATACTCCTATACTCCTATACTCCCCACTGCTCCTATACTTATATACTCCTATACTCCCCACTACTCCTATACTCCTATACTCCTATACTCCCCACTGCTCCTATACTCCTATACTCCTATACTCCCCACTGCTCCTATACTCCTATACTCCTATACTCCTATACTCCCCACTGCTCCTATACTCCTATAATCCTATACTCCTATACTCCTATACTCCTATACTCCTATACTCCCCACTGCTCCTATACTCCTATACTCCTATACTCCTATACTCCTACACTCCTACACTCCTACACTCCTACACTCCTACACTCCTATACTCCTATACTCCTATACTCCTATACTCCCCACTGCTCCTATACTCCTATACTCCTATACTCCCCACTGCCCCTATACTCCTATACTCCTATACTCCCCACTGCTCCTATACTCCTATACTCCTATACTCCCCACTGCTCCTATACTCCTATACTCCTATACTCCCCACTGCTCCTATACTCCTATACTCCCCCCTGCCACTGTACTCCTATACTCCCCACTGCTCCTATACTCTTATACTCCCCACTGCTCTTATACTCCTATACTCACCACTGCTCCTATACTCCTATACTCCCCACTACTCATATACTCCTATACTCCTATACTCCCCACTGCCCCTGTACTCCTATACTCCCCACTGCTCCTATACTCATATACTCCCCACTGCTCCTATACTCCTATACTCCCCACTGCTCCTATACTCCTATACTCCCCACTGCTCCTATACTCCTATACTCCCCACTGCTCCTATACTCCTATACTCCCCACTGCTCCTATACTCCTATACTCCCCACTGCTCCTATACTCGTATACTCCCCACTGCTCCTATACTCCTATACTCCCCACTGCTCCTTTACTCCTATACTCCCACTGCTCCTATACTCCTATACTCGTATACTCCCCACTGCTCCTATACTCCCCACTGCCCCTACACTCCTATACTCCCCACTGCCCCTATACTCCTATACTCCTCACTGTCCATATACTCCTATACTGCCCACTGCCCCTATACTCCTATACTCCCCACTGCCCATATACTCCTATACTCCCCACTGCCCATATACTCCTATACTCCCCACTGCCCCTATACTCCTATACTGCCCACTGCCCCTACACTCCTATACTCCCCACTGCCCATATACTCCTATACTCCCCACTGCCCATATACTCCTATACTCCCCACTGCCCCTATACTCCTATACTGCCCACTGCCCCTACACTCCTATACTCCCCACTGCTCCTATACTCCTATACTCCTATACTCCCCACTGCCCCTATACTCCTATACTCCTATACTCCCCACTGCCCCTATACTCCTATACTCCCCACTGCTCCTATACTCATATACTCCCCACTGCTCCTATACTCCTATACTCCCCACTGCTCCTATTCTCAGTTGAATGACAATACACAGTCACCAGCTCTAGTAATAATATATATATAATTCACACTCACCTGAGTGACAGTGTGTTTCTGCTCTCTTGCCATCTCCTGATGGAATTGACATGCATAAACATGTTTGGCTTGATAATGACAGTGATGTAGGAAAATACACAAATAGATCTGGGACCAGGCTAAATTCACACCATTAGTGGGAAACATCATGCTAATGGCACCCTAAAGAGTCTAGTGGTGGGCGGGAAACAGGACATCCAATAGTGTATGACTGGGTTGGAACTGACCAATGATAAGCTGCTGAAAATAAAGTGCAGTTGACTGACTGTGCATGCAATATAACATTACATCTCATAGGTACTTACAGCATGGCTAAGGTGGATGGTGCTAGCTTAGGAGCTGAAAAATAATTGAAATTCAGATGATCGTCTATATTCATGAGTCATGCCATGCAAATAACGAGAGATGTCATCTCAGTTATGAGCAGTGAAGAATCAGTCTGTATCATCAGACATGGGTTTCAACACATTGCCTGGCCGGTGAATTGCTTTAAAATATTAAAATATATTTCATTATGGTTAATTGTGCCCCGCTGCTAATGTACATTGCTTTTTCCCATTCCGGATTTGCAATTACGTGACCTTTCTGATAATAAGTCATTTTAAACAGTTAACGAATCTAAGAAAACATGCTTCAGTTGCACCAGAATAAGACCTGTTTCAAAAAGTTGATGGTATTTTAATCAAACGTGGCCTTGTCTGGGTGAAGCTTTACGATGCACAGTATACATGTTGAATAAACAGACAGAAAATAGAAGGAGAGGACTGGAGAGGACTGGAGAGGACTGGAGAGGACTGGAGAGGACTGGAGAGGACTGGACAGGACTGGAGAGGACTGGAGAGGACTGGACAGGACTGGACAGGACTGGAGAGGACTGGAGAGGACTGGAGAGGACTGGACAGGACTGGAGAGGACTGGACAGGACTGGACAGGACTGGAGAGGGCTGGAGAGGACTGGCGAGGACTGGAGAGGACTGGACAGGACTGGAGAGGACTGGAGAGGACTGGAGAGGACTGGAGAGGACTGGACAGGACTGGAGAGGACTGGAGAGGACTGGAGAGGACTGGAGAGGGCTGGAGAGGACTGGAGAGGACTGGAGAGGGCTGGACAGGACTGGAGAGGACTGGAGAGGACTGGAGAGGACTGGAGAGGACTGGACAGGACTGGAGAGGACTGGAGAGGACTGGAGAGGGCTGGACAGGACTGGAGAGGACTGGAGAGGACTGGAGAGGACTGGAGAGGACTGGACAGGACTGGAGAGGACTGGAGAGGACTGGAGAGGGCTGGAGAGGGGCATAACTGAACAATTAGCCTTTTTGATTAACAGTTTGACCTTCATTGGTATATTTATTTTGTCATACTTTTGAATGCCAGCAAAACTGGACCATAAATATACACTACTGATGTATTATTCAAGTTAAGGTTGATAAAGATGTTTGTTTTCTCTCAAGGGCACTACAATATTCAACTCATTCAGACCATACACCATTTCATTCCATTCCAACTTGTAATATACCTATCGAAAGCTACTCCTCCTTATTCTCAAGTCAAATCCAATGCATCTTCTTCCCTGGAAACATTGTGTGACAATCTACATCTGACATGACTGATGCAGTAATGTAATTACCTTGACAATGTACTTTCCACCGAGCAGATCCAGAGTCAAGGACTCCTTCATCTGTTACATCTTAACTCTGTTATAGACAGACTTCATTACATCCAGCTTTTACTGTAATCTGTTACGTCTTAACTCTCTTATAGACAGACTTCATTACATCCAGCTTTTACTGTAATCTGTTACATTTTACCTCTCTTATAGACAGACTTCATTACATCCAGCTTTTACTGTAATCTGTTTCATTTTACCTCTGTTATAGACAGACTTCATTACATCCAGCTTTTACTGTAATCTGTTTCATTTTACCTCTCTTATAGACAGACTTCATTACATCCAGCTTTTACTGTAATCTGTTTCATTTTACCTCTGTTATAGACAGACTGTGATGAGGTGATTTCGAAGGAGTCAGGCGCAGGAGGGTAAATCACAGAATAACAGGATTTATTCTGCAACACAGAGTTCCGCAGTAGTGCGTCAAAACACTCCAGTGGGCAAAACAGGCGCACTGGAAAATACAAGGCACACGGGGAAATATCCTGGCGATACAAAATACACAGAGCTCGACCGAGCTTCTCTATCCTCTACCATAAACAATCACAAACAAAGACAAGGGGGGGGCAGAGGAAACACTTATACAGGTACTGATGAGGGGATATGAACCAGGTGTGTGTAATAAACAAGACAAAACAAATGGAATGATGAGATGAGGAGCGGCAGTGGCTAGAAGGCCGGTGACGACGAATGCCGAAGCCTGCCTGAACCAGGAGAGGAGGCAGCTTCAGAGGAAGTCGTGACACAGACTTCATTACATCCAGCTTTTACTGTAATCTGTTACGTCTTACCTCTCTTATAGACAGACTTCATTACATCCAGCTTTTACTGTAATCTGTTTCATTTTACCTCTCTTATAGACAGACTTCATTACATCCAGCTTTTACTGTAATCTGTTACATCTTACCTCTCTTATAGACAAGACTTCATCACATCCAGCTTTTACTGTAATCTGTTACATCTTACCTCTCTTATAGACAGACTTCATTACATCCAGCTTTTACTGTAATCTGTTTCATTTTACCTCTCTTATAGACAGACTTCATTACATCCAGCTTTTACTGTAATCTGTTTCATTTTACCTCTCTTATAGACAAGACTTCATTACATCCAGCTTTTACTGTAATCTGTTTCATTTTACCTCTCTTATAGACAAGACTTCATTACATCCAGCTTTTACTGTAATTTGTTACGTTTTACCTCTCTTATAAACAAACTTCATTACATGCAGCCTTTACTGTAATCTGTTACGACTTACCTCTGTTATAGACAGACTTCATTACATGTAGCCTTTACTGTAATCTGCTACATTTTACCTCTCTTACAGACAGACTTTATTACATGCAGCCTTTACTGTAATCCCACACACGGCATGGGATGTGCAGAGAGAATTCATTTAAAACCCCTGTGTCTTACTCAGCACATGTCATTGTCTGCAGTCCCATTTCTGCAGACTGTGTCAACACTCTGCTAGAGAAATCCCTAGTCACGGGATGATGAGGCTGTTGATAGGGATGAATCTGTACCAGTTGCGTACCGGTTGTTTTCTGCACACTGCTGAGAGTGGATTGTCTCATAATGTCAATACGGGTCGCCCTGTAGACAGCTGTCAAATTAAACATTGGTCCAGTTGCCGATTGTCTTCCATTCCACGTGGATGAGGAGATGAGAGACCTGTGTGTCAACAATCAGTCTAATTGACTTGGTTGTGTCATTAGCCGCTGTGCTACGTTCTCAGGTTCCTGGTTTGCCAGTTTGCCTTAAAGTAATTGGAACGCCTCAGAGACAACACTTGGGGTTGTTCTGTCTGTGCAGGACTGACAGTTTATTTTCTCGGTGGGCGACTTTCTTCCTCTTTCATGTTGCTACAATATTTGTACATTAAGCCTTGTTCACACTGGCAGTTTGAAGTGACAACATTTTTTTGGTGGGGCATATCCGATTCTAACCTGATCTTTTCCTGCAGTCTGAACAGCCAAAAAGCGCATGGGATCCAGATTTAGTATTTCAAGCCACATTTCAAACCACCTTAGTAGGTAGTTTGGAAATCAGATACAAATCTGATTCCTGGCCTGTCTGAATGGTGAAATCTGATTTATTTGCCCTCAAGTAGTTTTTAGACTGTTATTTAGCATATTGTGTTGCTTGCTAGCTACCCTCAGGGGTGTGTGCTTAGTCCCCTCCTGTCCTCCTTGTTCACCCATGACTGTGTGACCGCGCACGACTCCAACACCATCATCAAGTTTGCTGACGACACGACGGTGGTAAGACTGATCACAGACGACGAGGCAGCCTATAGGGAGGAGGTCAGAGACCTGGCAGTGTGGTGCCAGGACAACAACCTCTCCCTCAACGTCAGCAAGACAAAGGAGCTGATCGCAGACTACAGGAAATGGAGGGGCGAGCACGCCCCCATCCACATCGACGGGGCGGTAGTGGAGCGGGTCGAGAGCTTCAACTTCCTCAGTGTCCACATCACTAAGGAATTAACATGGTACACACACCCACACAGTTGTGAAGAGGACACGACATCGCCTCTTCCTCCTCTGGAGGCTGAAAAGATTTGGCATGGGCCCTCAGATCCTCAAAACATTATATCCTGCACCATTGAGAGCATCTTGACGGGCTGCATCACCGCTTGGTACGGCAACTGCTTGGCACCCGACCGCAAGACGCTACAAAGGGTGGTGAGTACGGCCCAGTACATCACTGAGGCCGAGGTCCTGCCATTCAGGACCTCTATACTAGTCAGTGTCAGAGGAAGGCCCTAAAAAATGTCAAAGACTCCAGCCACCCAAGCCATAGACTGTTCTCTCTGCTACCGAATGGCAAGCGGTACCAGTGGAACCAACAGCACCCTGAACAGCTTCTACCCCCAAGCTATAAGACTGCTAAACAAGACTGCTAAATAGCTAATCAAATAGCTACCCTGTCTACCTGCATTGACCCATTGACCCTTTTTTAAAACTAACTCTCTTGCACTGCACACACACTGGAATCTACCCACACACTCACACATACTTACACTGACATCCCAACACACACACACACTACATACGCCCACACACACATAACATGCGCACACATGCATACTGACCTAGCTAGCTAGTTGACTGTTGTGGTTAGCCAAAAAGGACTTGTTTTGAAAGTTGGATCATCTCATCCTTTGAGGCTTTAACAGTGTTCTTACACTATGATTTCTTACACTCAAAGCAACTGGGAGACTTCCATGGCAGGCATCGTTGTCACCTTAGCTTGCTACACAACAACTTCTGAGTGACAGGAACCACGAGCACCATCACCAATCAGCCTACACCACTGCACAACTAGCGTAGCCATGTCAGCAAATGACTGCAGTCTGAATACACACAATTCCGATTTGATCACTTGTTACTTCCTGTTTGGACAGTCAGTATTCCAAAACGGATTTGAAAACAAAACTGTTTTGAGCATTAAGGCCTGCAGTGTGAACAAGGCTTCCCAGTAGGCAAAACCTGGTTGAGAAGACGTCAGTATGAACTATTTTTATGTCGTCTCATTCTGGTCGCAATCAGGCAATCAGGGGCAGCTGAATGGCATGTCTCTTGGGGAATCCAGTCTGAGTGAGACCTGATGCAGAGAAAAAACATTAATGATCATCAGCATAGCTAGTACAGACCTAGCTCTTACAAAGCTGGCTAGTAGGAATCAATGCACATTGAAGATCAGAGTATCAAACAGAAGAAGAAAAAAACTTGACTATGGATGGAGTGGTGGCGCTGCTCTCTCCTTTCCCTGGGATGTGGCAGAATAGCAAGTACATTGACTATGTTGCCTCTCAGCAATCTGGCAGTCAGGCAGACATACGGAGAGAGATAGAGAGATAGACAGCAAAACAAAGGCTGGATAACTTCAGCCAGCTGGATAACTTCAGCCAGCTGGGTAACTTCAGCCAGCTGGATATCTTCAGCCAGCTGGATAACTTCAGCCAGCTGGGTAACTTCAGCCAGCTGGATAACTTCAGCCAGCTTGATAACTTCAGCAGGCTGGATAACTTCAGCCAGCTGGGTAACTTCAGCAGGCTGGATAACTTCAGCCAGCTGGGTAACTTCAGCAGGCTTGATAACTTCAGCAGGCTGGATAACTTCAGCAGGCTGGATAACTTCAGCCAGCTTGATAACTTCAGCAGGCTGGATAACTTCAGCCAGCTGGGTAACTTCAGCAGGCTGGATAACTTCAGCCAGCTGGGTAACTTCAGCCAGCTGGGTAACTGCAGCAGGCTTGATAATTTCAGCAGGCTGGATAACTTCAGCCAGCTTGACAACTTCAGCAGGCTGGATAACTTCAGCCAGCTGGGTAACTTCAGCAGGCTGGATAACTTCAGCCAGCTGGGTAACTTCAGCCAGCTGGGTAACTTCAGCAGGCTTGATAACTTCAGCAGGCTGGATAACTTCAGCAGGCTTGATAACTTCAGCCAGCTGGTTAACTTCAGCCAGCTGGGTAACTTCAGCAGGCTGGATAACTTCAGCCAGCTTGATAACTTCAGCAGGCTGGATAACTTCAGCAGGCTTGATAACTTCAGCCAGCTTGATAACTTCAGCAGGCTGGATAACTTCAGCAGGCTGGATAACTTCAGCCAGCTTGATAACTTCAGCAGGCTGGATAACTTCAGCAGGCTGGATAACTTCAGCCAGCTGGGTAACTTCAGCAGGCTTGATAAATTCAGCAGGCTGGATAACTTCAGCAGGCTGGATAACTTCAGCCAGCTGGGTAACTTCAGCAGGCTTGATAACTTCAGCAGACTGGATAACTTCAGCAGGCTGGATAACTTCAGCAGGCTGGATAACTTCAGCCAGCTTGATAACTTCAGCAGGCTGGATAACTTCAGCCAGCTGGGTAACTTCAGCCAGCTGGGTAACTTCAGCAGGCTTGATAACTTCAGCCAGCTGGATAACTTCAGCCAGCTGGGTAACTTCAGCAGGCTGGATAACTTCAGCCAGCTGGGTAACTTCAACCAGCTGGGTAACTTCAGCCAGCTGGATAACTTCAGCCAGCTGGGTAACTTCAGCCAGCTGGATAACTTCAGCCAGCTGGGTAACTTCAGCCAGCTGGATAACTTCAGCCAGCTGGGTAACTTCAGCCAGCTGGGTAACTTCAGCCAGCTGGGTAACTTCAGCCAGCTGGATAACTTCAGCCAGCTGGGTAACTTCAGCCAGCTGGATAACTTCAGCCAGCTGGGTAACTTCAGCAGGCTTGATAACTTCAGCAGACTGGATAACTTCAGCAGGCTGGATAACTTCAGCCAGCTGGGTAACTTCAGCCAGCTGGATAACTTCAGCCAGCTGGGTAACTTCAGCCAGCTGGGTAACTTCAGCCAGCTGGGTAACTTCAGCCAGCTGGATAACTTCAGCCAGCTGGGTAACTTCAGCCAGCTGGATAACTTCAGCCAGCTGGGTAACTTCAGCCAGCTTGATAACTTCAGCAGACTGGATAACTTCAGCAGGCTGGATAACTTCAGCAGGCTGGATAACTTCAGCCAGCTTGATAACTTCAGCAGACTGGATAACTTCAGCCAGCTGGGTAACTTCAGCCAGCTGGGTAACTTCAGCCAGCTGGGTAACTTCAGCCAGCTGGATAACTTCAGCCAGCTGGGTAACTTCAGCCAGCTGGGTAACTTCAGCAGGCTTGATAACTTCAGCAGGCTGGATAACTTCAGCAGGCTGGATAACTTCAGCCAGCTGGGTAACTTCAGCCAGCTGGGTAACTTCAGCAGGCTTGATAACTTCAGCAGACTGGATAACTTCAGCAGGCTGGATAACTTCAGCAGGCTGGATAACTTCAGCCAGCTTGATAACTTCAGCCAGCTGGATAACTTCAGCCAGCTGGATAACTTCAGCCAGCTGGGTAACTTCAGCCAGCTGGGTAACTTCAGCCAGCTGGGTAACTTCAGCAGGCTGGGTAACTTCAGCCAGCTGGGTAACTTCAGCCAGCTGGGTAACTTCAGCCAGCTGGATAACTTCAGCCAGCTGGATAACTTCAGCCAGCTGGATAACTTCAGCCAGCTGGGTAACTTCAGCCAGCTGGGTAACTTCAGCAGGCTGGGTAACTTCAGCCAGCTGGGTAACTTCAGCCAGCTTGATAACTTCAGCCAGCTGGATAACTTCAGCCAGCTGGATAACTTCAGCCAGCTGAGTAACTTCAGCAGGCTGGATAACTTCAGCAGGCTGGATAACTTCAGCCAGCTTGATAACTTCAGCAGGCTGGATAACTTCAGCAGGCTGGATAACTTCAGCCAGCTGGGTAACTTCAGCAGGCTTGATAACTTCAGCAGGCTGGATAACTTCAGCAGGCTGGATAACTTCAGCCAGCTGGGTAACTTCAGCAGGCTTGATAACTTCAGCAGACTGGATAACTTCAGCAGGCTGGATAACTTCAGCAGGCTGGATAACTTCAGCCAGCTTGATAACTTCAGCAGGCTGGATAACTTCAGCCAGCTGGGTAACTTCAGCCAGCTGGGTAACTTCAGCAGGCTTGATAACTTCAGCAGGCTGGATAACTTCAGCAGACTGGATAACTTCAGCAGGCTGGATAACTTCAGCAGGCTGGATAACTTCAGCCAGCTTGATAACTTCAGCAGGCTGGATAACTTCAGCCAGCTGGGTAACTTCAGCCAGCTGGGTAACTTCAGCCAGCTGGATAACTTCAGCCAGCTGGGTAACTTCAGCCAGCTGGGTAACTTCAGCAGACTGGATAACTTCAGCAGGCTGGATAACTTCAGCAGGCTGGATAACTTCAGCCAGCTTGATAACTTCAGCAGGCTGGATAACTTCAGCCAGCTGGATAACTTCAGCCAGCTGGGTAACTTCAGCCAGCTGGGTAACTTCAGCCAGCTGGGTAACTTCAGCCAGCTGGGTAACTTCAGCCAGCTGGGTAACTTCAGCAGGCTTGATAACTTCAGCAGGCTGGATAACTTCAGCAGGCTGGATAACTTCAGCCAGCTGGGTAACTTCAGCAGGCTTGATAACTTCAGCAGGCTGGATAACTTCAGCCAGCTTGATAACTTCAGCCAGCTGGATAACTTCAGCCAGCTGGATAACTTCAGCCAGCTGGGTAACTTCAGCCAGCTGGGTAACTTCAGCCAGCTGGGTAACTTCAGCCAGCTGGATAACTTCAGCCAGCTGGATAACTTCAGCCAGCTGGGTAACTTCAGCCAGCTGGATAACTTCAGCCAGCTGGGTAACTTCAGCCAGCTGGATAACATCAGCCAGCTGGATAACTTCAGCCAGCTGGATAACTTCAGCATGAGAGAAACACTATACACATGTTTATATAGATTGGTGTCTATTAATTGAGTAGCATTTAGATAAGTGGTCAGTAGTTCAATCGGATTTCAACCAAAAACCAGATATTAACCAAAATAAGACATATTTTTCATGACATCTTCATCTTTTTCGTGACGTCAAAAAGATTTCATGAAAAATACGTCTTAATCTGGTTGTGATCTGGTTATAAGATGTCCCGACCAGTAAAACACGTCTTTATCATGTCGTATGCCCACTGGGTTAGTTTCCCTGTCACATTATAGTAGCATGTAACACTAATTTGGGTTGTTGTTCGTACCACCCTAGGTGTCAGGGTGTCTTTCACTTTGTAAGCCTAGACAGGGTAAACATCACTAAGAGACTTTAGAAATGAATAGATTGCTCTTTCAAACATTAGCAAATGAATGCATTGATATTCTTGTGGTAATGTTTGGATACAGAAGACACTGTGACACCGCTTTTGAAAATGACGTTTCCATCCCAACAGATATACATGTAAAGATAAGACGTCTCCCCCTTACAACCCAGTAGGCCTTGTCCTGTCTGTTGAATTGCTTCTACAACCCAGTAGGCATTGTCCTGTCTGTTGAATTGCTGCTACAACCCAGTAGGCCTTGTCCTGTCTGTTGAATTGCTGCTACAACCCAGTAGGCCTTGTCCTGTCTGTTGAATTGCTGCTACAACCCAGTAGGCCTTGTCCTGTCTGTTGAATTGCTCCTACAACCCAGTAGGCCTTGTCCTGTCTGTTGAATTGCTGCTACAACCCAGTAGGCATTGTCCTGTCTGTTGAATTGCTGCTACAACCCAGTAGGCCTTGTCCTGTCTGTTGAATTGCTGCTACAACCCAGTAGGCCTTGTCCTGTCTGTTGATTCGCTGCCTCGTCTCCAGTTAGGCATGCGCTGAGTTGCCATTGACTTGTTGGAGGAGATATCCACTGCTCTCCTTTGAGGCACCCTTCATTTGACAAGGAGAGGCAGTCGACCCTATAAAAGGGTTTTATTCTGAGTTAAAGTACATTCATTAGCAGCCTTGTATTGGGGATGGAGTGGGGGTGGTTCCTGCCACGCTACACTCCTTATCAGACTCTAATTGTCCTTATCCATAACAGAGGATGGCAGGGGACTGCAACGTCTTTCACATATGCCCCTTTACTGTCACAGGAGAAGTTGTACATTCGGAGCTTCCAGGAAATTGATCTTATGGAGTGGCACGCAGAACCCAGAGCAATGTGACGTCACCTTGAATGCACATTACTCCCCTGATTGGACTGGCAGGTGATATCAGAGGATAAAGCACGCTTTGACCTTGTGCTCACTCATCACAACAAAACACAAGGAGCAGACAGCGTCAAATCACCCATCCATCACCTAGCAAGTAGTATTGCCTTCAGATTGCTGATATCACCATGGCACCGTTTAAGATAGCTGCACTTTTTTTTTACATCTGAACCTAGATTATTTTAAGGGTCTTATTAAATATTGCATAACGAAATGTGTCTCCATTCATATTTCATCCTAGGGTGTAGTAATTGATTTCATCATCCCCCCCCCCAAGTTATTTTCATGATCAGAACGGGGGACATCAAAAAGCAGTGACCCTCGTTATAATCTCTTTGAAATGAAAACGTTTATTTTCTGCTCAGGATCTCTCCAGTAGCTCCAACTATGTCTCTAAGGTGATTCATTTCCTAACCTGCTTCTTCAGTGCCGGTCCAAGGAGTATTCAGCCATCCATCACACCTACTGTATATCACTTCCCCCACTGCCGTATGTGGGCCACTTGAGCTAGGAGTTAGACTAGGCGTCCGACACATCCCTCCCGAGGCTGAGGATCAGTGTGCTAGATTCTGTCTCGGTGGTGCACGGGCAGGCACAGGCACAGAAGTCAAGTGGCACACGTGTTATATTGACGCTGATAACACATGGGTCGTGTGAACTGAATGACGTCCCTACACTACACCACTCCATTTCTAAGCCAAGGGCTCTATTTCCCAGATCAACACAAACAGAAATAACCTGCTGTGCAGCATACTGCTTGTAGGCCTGCTGTTTTATATTGTAGTGTTGTTCTTTTTCTACTGAAAGACACAGAAAGTGGAGTTGTGGCTTCTATCAACGTAATTGTCTGCATCATTTCCAAGATCTATATTTTAATATATTTTCCTTTATTATTTTCTCCTAACCCTAAGGAACAATGTTGTTACTCTACTGTGATTACAGCATCACTACACAGGTATAAGAGAAACTGTACCCAGCTGTTGTCCGGCTCAGGGATGTACAGTAGGGGAAATGCTCTCATACTTGACCATATCAAGAGCACTTTCATCTACAAAGGATTTTAATTTATTACATCTACACAATGGCTCAAGAGACATTATAATGCTGACGGTTATACAACAAGTTCCTCTACTATCATACAGCACTCGTGGAGGGTATTGGACGGGCTTAGAATACCCCGTCTGAAAACGTGCAGGATTCTCCACTGGTGTTCCTTGAAAATAATTGATTGATAAGCAGTTAATTTGCATTGTTCAGAGCGTATAATTGCATTAGGTCTTTGAAGGCACATTGTCCATGGTAAACAGAGAGCTGGTCCCCATTGACTTACCTGACCAAAGTCTGTGTTCCAACACCGCGCATTATCGTGGTTCAGACGTGAAATGCTTTCTGTGATGCCTTGTACCAAATCTGTAACTACTACACATTCATTAACTTGGTGTTTTGGAGGTATTTCTTGGAGGCGATGAGCTGAAATACAGGCAGGCTGTGACTCAGATATGAGCTGATAAACAGGCAGGCTGTGACTCAGATATGAGGTGATAAACAGGCAGGCTGTGACTCAGATATGAGCTGATAAACAGGCAGGCTGTAACTCAGATATGAGGTGATAAACAGGCAGGCTGTGACTCAGATATGAGCTGATAAACAGGCAGGCTGTGACTCAGATATGAGCTGATAAACAGGCAGGCTGTGACTCAGATATGAGCTGATAAACAGGCAGGCTGTGACTCAGATATGAGCTGATAAACAGGCAGGCTGTGACTCAGATATGAGGTGATAAACAGGCAGGCTGTGACTCAGATATGAGCTGATAAACAGGCAGGCTGTCACTCAGATATGAGGTGTGTGACGTCACGAGAGGCTACACAGCTTTCATCGGGATTGCTCAAGTAGTGCAAGGAGACAAGGTTCAAACAACACAAGGATTTTATTATAGGTCTTGGGAAATTAACGAAAATATAACAAAATTCTGTTCTCTTGTGGCTCTTTAAGGGTTAACAGTTCAGGGATGTCTCTTCCACATCCAAAATCATAATTCTCACTCGCTCAGATAACTTTTCCCCCAGCCTTACTGTAGTCCACGTTGCAGCTAGTGGCCAACCCAGCAAAAAGTCCTTCCAAATGTCTCTCACGTATTTCCACAGGTGCATATATCCAAAGGTGAGTATTTCCCAAAGGTAAGTATCTCCAAATCCTTATATTCCTCATGGAAGTGGACGTGCAGCACTCTTGTCCTCCCGAGAGCCCAGGTTGGAGACTGTGTCTCTTCCCTTTCCAAACCTTCAGCTCATCAGCTCCTCATTTGTTTCAGCTGCGTGGGAAGATTGGCCATAGAGGGGTGGAGTTCCCGACCATACCAGCAGATGGAGCCATAGCTGTCTGGGTTTGCAGCCACCTCAGGGGGATGTAACGTCCCTCCAGGACACAGCCTCTCGTGACATCACACATCCCCCTCCTCGGGACCGACGTCCTCGTCGGGGTAAAGGCAGCGAAGAAGGCATCACGCCGGGAGAGGGCGTCCGCATTGCCGTGGTGCTTGCCAGACTGCTCTCTCTTCAACTCCTCCAACTCTAGGACCAGGGACTCAGCCTCCTGTTGTCTCTCCTTGAGTTTCTTACTGAACGCATCAGCCTTGGTTTTAGCAGAGTTTAGCTTCTGTTGAGCAGCTTTCAGTTCCTTCTCTCTCTCTGCCTCCGCATTCTTCATCTTGTTCTCCAACACCTTGTACTTCTCCTCTGCCTTCTTCTGGACCTCCTTACTACTGCGCAGGGTCTCCTCACACTCCTCGATGGTCCTGCGCAGCATCTCCAGCTCCTCCTGTTGCTTAGGGAAGGAGCTCTGTTGGAGTTTAGCCTGGAGGATATCTAACTCTTCTGTCTTCATGTCTAACTGTTGCTTTAACAAACGATACCTCTCAGCGGTCCCCTTCAGACCAGACAGTTCTTTGTCCAGATTCTGTAGCTCCGTCTCTGTGTCGGTCTGGGCACCTGCCATCCCTATCAGAGCCCGGGGCGGGGAGTGAGTAATTCGGAGGATTGCACCGGAGCCTTCCCAGGATGAGTCTTGCCTCTCCGTTTCCGAGGTACTCGGGTTATCCTCTCCTGAGACTCTCTCCAGAGTGGGTAAAAGGCTGGGCAGTCTCGTCCAATTAGGACAGGGACGGGGAGGGGAATCAACCACCCCCGCCGTCGTGTGTATGGTTCCCCGTGTGCTGGTCATTGTAAGTTCAGTAATGGGGTATTCTCTGGTGTCCCCATGGACACAGGGAAACTGGGAGGACTTTCCCCGGGGTCAGACACGTTGGGCCCACCAAATCCTTACGCACCAGGGTGGCCCGGCTACCAGAATCCAGTAAGGCCTCCACATCATGGTGATTCACAGTTACCGGGCAGGTGGGGGGTCGATCTGGGCCGCCATCTACGAGTCCCAAGAGCGAGGCAAAACGGTGTGTGGGTGCTGAGCTGGAGGACTCCGCAGTGGGCATAGGTTCCTCGGCTGGTTTCCCACACTGCCAGGAGATATGTCCCATCTCCCCACACCGGTAACACTGTCGAGTTTCCCCCTCCTGGTGTACTCTTCTTGGACCCGCCTGGTTTCTGGCTCCCCCTGGAGCCGGGATAAGTCCTGACGTGGCTGGGTTCGAGACCTTGGGGTCCTTTGGATGGGTTCTTCCCATTTGTGGTGGGGCCGCACTCCTGGGGTCTTTTCGGGAAGCATTCAGCATCTCCGCTGTGGCCTGGTACTTTTCCACAGCTTCCACGGTCAGATCAGCCGTGGTCAAGGCCTGTTGACTGATGAACCGTTTTGCCTCATAAGGCAGGGCGCGTGAGGTAACGATCCACCACAACGGCCTCCACCACCGCCGCTGCTGTATTCCTCTGCGGATCCAGCCATTTCCTTGCGATTCGGACAAGTTCATGCATCTGCGCCCGAGGAGGTTGGTCTGGTTGGAAGGTCCAGCTGTGAAAGCGCTGGGCCATACCAAACTTTGTGAGTCCATATCTGCTGAGGATCTCAGACTTCAGGGCATCATAGTCAGTAACCTGGTCAGGGCCCAGGTCCCGGACAGCATTCAGCGATTCCCCGGTTAGAAAGGGGGCTAACAGACCAACCCACTGTTGCTTGGGCCAGGCTTCCCTAGTGGCCGTGGCCTCAAATGCATGCAGGTATGCCTCAATGTCATCGGTAGCTCCCATCTTAGATATAAAGTCACTTGCCTTTATTGGGCGGGTATTTTGGACCACCCTCTGTCTCTGCAACTGCAATTCCTCTGCCTTCAGAAGGTTGGCTTTCTTTTGCTCCTCCAAGAGAGCCACGTTTGCTTGCATCTGGGCTTGCTGGCCAGCAACAAGGGCTTTCAATATGTCCTCCATTTCAGTCGGGCGGGGAGCCTACGGCCAACTTGGAAAACTGGGTGATCAAACCTTCGGTATCCTCCTCTGACATGCACTATTAACGCTTGAGCGTGCCCGTATTCTCCACCATCTGTGACGTCACGAGAGGCTACACAGCTTTCATCGGGATTGCTCAAGTAGTGCAAGGAGACAAGGTTCAAACAACACAAGGATTTTATTATAGGTCTTGGGAAATTAACGAAAATATAACAAAATTCTGTTCTCTTGTGGCTCTTTAAGGGTTAACAGTTCAGGGATGTCTCTTCCACATCCAAAATCATAATTCTCACTCGCTCAGATAACTTTTCCCCAGCCTTACTGTAGTCCACGTTGCAGCTAGTGGCCAACCCAGCAAAAAGTCCTTCCAAATGTCTCTCACGTATTTCCACAGGTGCATATATCCAAAGGTGAGTATTTCCCAAAGGTAAGTATCTCCAAATCCTTATATTCCTCATGGAAGTGGACGTGCAGCACTCTTGTCCTCCCGAGAGCCCAGGTTGGAGACTGTGTCTCTTCCCTTTCCAAACCTTCAGCTCATCAGCTCCTCATTTGTTTCAGCTGCGTGGGAAGATTGGCCATAGAGGGGTGGAGTTCCCGACCATACCAGCAGATGGAGCCATAGCTGTCTGGGTTTGCAGCCACCTCAGGGGGATGTAACGTCCCTCCAGGACACAGCCTCTCGTGACATCACAGGTGATAAACAGGCAGGCTGTGACTCAGATATGAGGTGATAAACAGGCAGGCTGTGACTCAGATATGAGGTGATAAACAAGCAGGCTGTGACTCAGATATGAGCTGATAAACAAGCAGGCTGTGACTCAGACACGAGCTGATAAACAGGATGGCTGTGACTCAGATATGAGCTGATATACAGTTCAATCTCACCCTCTAATCACGCTGTTACAAGGTGGAAAGTGAATTTCATAAATGAGACGGCTAAATATTGTATTCATCCTCGAAGCTGTGTACCTACTCTTCACTACTTGTCATTCTGGCTTCTCCAGTATTACAGCAGCTCAAAATGTGCAGTGGCATCGTAACGCACATTTGACTGTGAATCAATCAATGCACCCACGTGTTCATGCCACAAACAGATGCAGATGAAAGTTTATAACAGAAAGAAAAGCAATATGCTCGGGGGGAAGATTCTCACCGTGGCACAGGCTCTTCAATCTCCACAGAAACAATTGGGAAATGGACAGGCTCACGTGGAGGATAGAGGCATGCATTATGGATCTAAACTTCACATTCATTCAAAGGGATCTATGATAATAGTAAGAAAAATGGATGAATGTGTCAATAGTATTGTCAATAGCAGTCCTTTCCTGTTTTTTTTTTTACTGACAGAATGATAATTAGAGCTTGGCTTTTTTGCTCTTATCTCTCACCTGCAGAAATGTCCAATTTATGCGGGCTGCACCTTGGGCTGGCAAAGTTGATGCTCCCTAGAGGAAGACGGCAGCATGTTCCAGACAATATAAATTAACCTGGGGACGACTTAAGGTTGATTTAGAGCCGGAGAAACAAGCAATTTAATGATGAACCTGCAACTATACTGATCTTGACCTTAAACTGACATTATTCCCTCTAAGAAAGACCATGTCGGTGCATACTTTTGTATTACCTAGGAGACCGGTACTGCACTGCTCTGGCCAGGTGAGAATTAAAATGCAAATGTCACCTGATTGGAAAGAAGAGTGGATGAAATGTCAGTTCATCTTCCCAGGATCTGTCGGTGATAATAACTATGGCTATTGCATAGAAAAGGTGGAACAACAAGTGTGATATTTACGATATGAAATAGGAAACATTCTCTGAATATAGAGCACATCCCCACATAGACCAATAATCCCTTATACGAATTGAGAACGTGTTACGTCATCACTGTGATGTTGCTTTTTCTTTAATTTGATCCTCTTGTCAGACTTCTATCTATAGTGACTCACTACAACCACGTGAAGCTTGTATTCTTGAATCACGAATCCACAGTCAGACCCTGCAGAGAAAGGAGATGAGAACAAATCAAAATGTGTCATTACGGTAATATAAAAAATTACAATTGGGTGGATTGGGAGTATTGGATACAGGCTGTACAAAAGTTATTTCGGGTGATCATGTCCGCAAGCATTTCACCAGTCAGAAAACAAAGGGCTGTTGTTCTGATTGCCTAGCCCAGTAGCCTGGTACCAGCCCCTGGTATGACCCGCCTTTCTGGTTCAACAGGACTGACCACCTTTAACGAGCTCTTTCTGGTATGACCAGTGCTTGAATTGGGTAGGAGCTCACCTGAGTACCAGCAACTCAAATGTTCTACTGCTTGAGCTCCTGTTCCTCCAGCCTGGTCTCATTGACTAGACGTAACATATTAAAAATGTAAATCCGGGACACTCAAATTAAGGGAAAGGGAAGGTAAAAGGGGATACCTCGTCAGTTGTACAACTGAATGCATTCAACTGTAATGTGTCTTCCCGCATTTAACCCAACCCCTCTGGATCAGAGAGGTGCGTGGGGAATTAGCATGATATGTTACGTTTAGTATGGTTACATAAGACAGAAGGTTGCTTAAGGCAAAAACAAAAAGAGAGTGGTTGGTTGGGGTGGCCGTATAACGTGAACGTCTAGCAACCCAAAGGTTGCGTGTTCGAATCTCATCGCGGACAACTTTAGCTAATTAGCTACTTTTCTACTACTTACTATTTTTGAGCTACTTTGCAATTACTTAGGATGTTAGCTAACCCTTCCCCTAACCCTAACCCTTTTAGCTAACCCTTCCCCTAACCCTAACCCCTAGCCCAGGTAACGTTAGCAACAACAAATTGGAATTCGTAAAACATATCATACGAAATGGATTACTGAGATCCACAAATTAATACATACAATACGAAACATAACATCTCATACTAAATTGAGTATCTCGGATTTACGTACATAATAATAAGAAATGCTCTGAGACCAGGTTGGTTCCTCTTATAGAATATTAGTTTAAAAGTATTGTGGAACTCCTGCACCTAAATGTAAAAAGTAGCACCCAAAATGAGTAACGGAACCTATTTCAGTCCAAGTCATGCACTGGGTCACCACCCTACCCAAACCCTCACAGGTTTTACCAGTATTTCTATATTCATTCCTATTCACACACACACTATCTCTACTTCACATCCAGATGTATTAGGAACAACATCCACTAGCACGTTTTCATCTCCAGCTCTCTGCTCAGTGCGCTCACATCAGTAAGTGAGTCACGTACCAGTGGAACAGCCCTCCTTCAATGCGAACTTGCCAGACCTATTGGAGAAAACCCCCAAGGCAGGATCTGTCACTATTTCAGTCATTGGCTGGAAGACGATCAGAAACATGTTAAATGCACCAAGATATAAACTAGAGTCGGCGTAGGGCGTATTGAGGATTCTAGTGGTAACCAGATCTCAATGCCAAGACAAGAGCTGTTTTCAACTGTTGACGTGACCAGAGAATTGAACACAGAAAAAAAAAACGGGCAATTTTGAGCATATCGGGAAATCTACAACATTGTGCATCTGACTTGTTGGATTTTTGTAACCTCTAAAGGATCAGTGTTGATGTTCTTACCCCGAATCAATGCAGGATGCAAGAGTACAAGGTCCAACTGGACTGGATTACGGGATTACTGGACTGATTATAGGTCAATTATCGGGCAAAAGTCCTTATCGCTCTCCAGATGTTCGTGAATGAAAGGACGTAAAACGTGGTCCCGAAGGAGCATATTTAATGGTGCATCTGCAGCTATAGGATACTTTATGGGTTAGTTAATGCAGCCTACATGTTCATAACCTGTATGCAACAGTGTGTAGCCTAGCTCTCACAGTAAAAGTATACTGTGTAGATGTTAGCCGACTACGCTGGAAAATTTGTCGTTGAATGAATATCTCATTATTTTGCTGTAAACTAGGTGTAGATGTCGCATGGGCTTTGCGCATTTGTACTGCCTAACCTTCAGCATAGAGGGATGTACAAACGGTTGTAACCTTCTAGCAACAAGGGAAATCATGAACGCTTTAAAATTACTGAATATATTTTATTCACCGCACAAGTTAATCACGTCTGCCACATGTTAAATTGGGCGTTCATCTTTGTTTACAGAAATAGTTCATCATAGCTGTATATGGAATGTGAAGGAGGTTAGAATAACCGCGTAAAAGAGGGAAAAGGCTGGCTCATAAATCGATTAAATATCCTCTGTCGTCTTGGATACAAAACGACCTGTCTCGTGTCATTTTAGTCGTAGTGTGGCTGCTGGACAAATCAACAGGTTGGAAGTTAAAAGGGACATTTTTTAAGCACGCGCATCCTACACAGTAAAGGGATATGCGTCTTTCTGTCTTATTTTTCCTTCTCTTGTGGGCTAAAGCACGGACACTGAAAAATCTCAATTATTCCGTTCCGGAGGAGCAGGGACCTGGAACTGTTATCGGAAACATTGCTAAGGATGCCGGATTTGGACCGGTGGAGAGAGGGAAAAAATCGAACTTTAGAGTTCTGGAGAATTCTGCTCCACATCTCATTGATGTGGATCCGGAGAGTGGGCTGGTTTTTACCAAACAGCGTATTGACAGGGAGACATTGTGCAGACGCAACCCCAAGTGTCAGCTCTCCATGGAAGTGTTTGCCAACGACAAGGAAATATGCATGATCAAGATTGATGTAGTGGATATAAACGACAACTCACCCAGTTTCCCCTCAGATCACATCAATATAGATATTTCAGAGAATGCAGCTGCTGGGACACGGTTCCCTCTAACAATTGCGTACGATTCAGATTCTGGGCAAAACGGAATAAAGACTTATCAGGTCACCAGAGATGATTACAATACATTTTCTTTGGACTTGAAATTGAGGGGCGATGGAACCATATATCCTGAATTGGTGGTTCAGCGCCCTCTAGATAGGGAGGATCAGTCTCATCACACCCTCCTTTTGACAGCCATTGATGGAGGCGAGTATCCAAGATCAGGGTCCATGCAAATCAATGTGAGAGTTACTGATTCAAATGATAATAGCCCAGTATTTGAGAAACCTGCCTACATGCTGGAGCTCCCTGAAAACTCACCGCCTGGAAGAATGCTGATAGATCTGAATGCAACTGACCAAGATGAGGGCAGCAACGGACAGGTAGTCTATTCTTTCAGTGGATATGCATCCGATAGAGTCCAGGAGCTGTTTTCTATTGACCCCAAAACAGGTGTCATTAAGATTCAAGGAGAAATTGACTATGAGGATAGTCCGACCATTGAATTTGATGTGCAGGCCAAGGACCTGGGGCCTAACCCCATCCCTGGCCATTGTAAGATTTCAGTCAAAGTGCTTGACAAGAATGATAACTGGCCCGTTATAAGTTTTGTTTCCGTCCGCCAGGGAGCTATCAGTGAGGCAGCGCCTCCAGAATCTGTCATCGCCCTGGTGAGAGTCACTGATAAGGATTCTGGGAGAAATGGCCAGCTCCAATGCAGGGTGCTTGGCAATGTACCGTTCAGGCTGCAGGAAAACAATGATAATTTTTACACTCTGCTCACAGACAGACCTCTAGACAGGGAACTGAAAGATGAATATAATGTGACCATAGTGGCCAGAGACAATGGAATACCCTCCTTGAATTACACCAAATCATTTCCAGTGAAAATATTAGATGAGAATGATAATGCGCCACGTTTCACCAAGACAGTCTACGTGCTCCAGGTGCCTGAGAACAACATCCCAGGGGAGTACTTGGGCTCAGTTCTGGCTCATGATCCAGATATAGGTCCGAATGGGACTGTGTCCTACTCCATTTTGCCGTCGCACATCGGAGACGTGTCAGTTTACACCTACGTGTCTGTCAATCCTACCAACGGAGCCATATACGCCTCAAGGTCTTTCAACTACGAACAAACAAAGTTCTTTGAGTTCAAAGTTCAAGCTAAAGACGCAGGGTCTCCTCATATGGAGGGCAGTGCTACAGTCAGGGTCAGTGTGCTTGACGTTAATGACAATCTACCAGTTATTGTATTACCCCTCCTGCTAAATGACACTGCGGAAATCATGGTCCCTAGAAATGTAGGCCTGGGGTACGTAGTGACCACGGTGAGAGCAGTTGACCAGGACCACGGTGAGAGCGGTCGTCTGACCTACGAGATCTGGGAGGGTAACGAGGAGCACCTGTTTGAGATGGACCCCGTGGCCGGCGAGGTGAGGACTGCCCATGCTGTGTGGGAGGACGTGGCCCCAGCCGTGGAGCTGGTAGTGAAGGTAACCGATCACGGCAAGCCCCCGCTGTCTGCCGTGGCTAAGCTGATCATTAAGACCATCACAGGAGCCATGGCAGGAGGGGAGTCCAGCGCCAGTGAGGAGCAGCAGCGCTGGGACATGTCCCTGCCCCTCATCATAACCCTCTGCATCATCTCCCTCATGCTCCTGGCTGTCATGACTACCATCGCTTTTAAGTCCAGGCATCATGATAAGGAGGCTGGGAATTATAACTGCCGTATGGCCGAGTACTCCAACTCCAATCCCCCGGTTGGAAACGGCAAGAAGAAGAGGATCAACAAGAGCGACATCATGCTGGTGCAGAGCGAGATGGAGGAGAGGGACTCTGTGAGCAGGATGAACGTGGTGAGCAGCCCGTCTCTCATCTCCTCGCCCATCTGTTTCCACTACCAAGCGACCAGCCCCCTGCCTCTCACGCTGCCCAGGTCAGAGGTCATGTATCTGAAAACCACTTTCAACAGCCTGACGGTACCTCGGGCTGGCTGTCACTCAAGCTTTGCGGGGCTTACCACAGAGACTCCTATGAAGAGAATGTCAGTGATACAGGTAAGAAACAGAGTCATTGAGTTGTATTTCTGTCAGCCTTTTATTCTACCTTATCTCCGTTCATGGTATTCTAATCTGCCACAAGAGAGGTAATTCTTCAAAGCAATACCCACAGGCACCATGCAATCAAACTTCCTTGTTATCATTTTATTTACATTTTAGTCATTTTGCAGACGCTCTTATCCAGAGCAACTTACAGTTAGTGAGTGCATACATTATTTTTTTATTTTTCATACTGGCCCCCCATGGGAATCGAACCCACAACCCTGGCGTTGCAAACGCCATGCTCTACCAACTGAACTACATCCCTGCCGGCCATTCCCTCCCCTACCCTGGACGACGCTGGGCCAATTGTGTGCCGCCCCATGGGTCTCCCGGTCGTGGCCTGCTACAACAGAGCCTGGATTCGAACCAGGATCTCTAGTGGCACAGCTAGCACTGCGATGCAGTGCCTTAGACCACTGCACAACTCGGGAGGTTTTGCCAATTGAAGGACTCAAAAATGCAGCCGATACAGGATAATACACTACAAGCATATTGAAGAAATATATTAAAATATATGTTGGTAGACTGTTTGCAATCTACTTCTCCTCCACAGAGATCCTAACAATTTTGAAATTGGCCCATTATGAGTCACTTCTAGCAGCACCTTACAGGTGGTCTGAATAATCAGAAACTCATTTCTGTTAGATATGCAAACCATGTGAGTCTTGGACTGCGCTGCTGTGCTGTCACTGCCAAATCCGCCTGGGAAAACAAAACCCTGCCTGAAATCTGGGATTGGACAGCAGCTTGTCTGATCACGTTAGTAAAATGTTATGTGCCAGACAGCTAGATGCACACAGCATAACCTTACAATCCCATTTATTGCCCTCCACAAACATGGGCCAGTTCCACAAATCCAAATCCAATGTTGGCAAGATAAGGCCTTTACTAGGGTCCAGATCTGCCTTGTACAAAATGACAGGGTTGCTTATGCAAGCCAGCATATTCAATTGACAGGGAATGCATGTAATTTTATTCAGCACATCAGTATTTTTCGGGTTGTTAATGATGTAAATATCTAGGACAGTCTCCGAGATGATAACACTGATGACAAGGTCTGTTGCTAGGGCATGTTGCTAGGGCAAGTTGCAAGGGCATGTGATCAACACAAACACAATATTGTCATGATGAGTAAAAACGTGGATGCAGATGACAGTGGCTGATGCGTTACTGCTCACAGGCACATACAGTATGGACATGAAGGGGATTTGGTTATTTTCTTTTTATTAACATGTTTCATGTATTCCTAAATGATTCAAATGTACAGATCGGAATGCAGGCCAAGCCATAGCTATGGACATGTCCTTTGAATATCTCATGTTGTAAATATATTCTGTTGCACACATCAATGGAAAACAAATGTCTGGAGCATGATAAACGAATAATTATCTCTGGTTTTATTCTCAGACGGATAATTTCCCCTCGGAGCCCAATAACGCGGCCAACAGGCAGCCATTTGCTCAAAGGTAAGGTCACTAAATGATAACTACCTAACCACCTGAATTTACGTTGTAGTCAATATCAAGGCATCAGGCCAAGCATGTCAAAAAGGGCTCAGGTGCGATCACAAGACAGACAGACGGACGGACGGACGGACGGACGGACGGACGGACGGACGGACGGACAGACAGACAGGCAGGCAGGCAGACAGACAGGCAGGCAGGCAGACAGACAGACAGACAGACAGACAGACAGACAGACACCACCAGTGAGATATTTTTTTATTGAATGTTTCTCTCCCCATCCTGCAGCAGCTCAACGTTTAAGGATGCAGAGCGAGCGAGCCTCCGAGACAGTGGCCATGGTGATAGTGACCAGGCTGATAGTGACCTGGATACTAATAAAGGCTCCGCCTGCGACACGTCTGCCAGGGAGGCCCTCAAGATGAAAGCCACAGCAGTTAATGGCCAGCCTCTCGACCAGGGTGAGTGGAAGCTATCTCTCTGACATCTTGAAGACGCTAAACAGACCCTTGCATCAGACCCTTGTTTTCCCAATCACTGCACCAAGCCAACATGACCCTACATTTACATTTAAGTCATTTAGCAGACGCTCTTATCCAGAGCGACTTACAAATTGGTGCATTCAACTTAGGATAGCCAGTGGGACGACCACCACTGGGGGAGGGGGGGGTGTAGAAGGATTACTGTTAGACTATTCCAGGTATTCCTTAAAGAGGTAGGGTTTCAAGTGTCTCCGGAAGGTGGTCAGTGACTCTGCTGTCCTGGCGTCATGGGTGAGCTTGTTCCACCATTGGGGTGCCAGAGCAGCGAATAGCTTTGACTGCGCTACAAACTGGGCTACACTGGGCTACACTGGGCTACAAACTGGGCTACAAACTGGGCTACACTGGGCTACACTGGACTACACTGGGCTACAAACTGGGCTACAAACTGGGCTACAAACTGGGCTACACTGGGCTACACTGGGCTACAAACTGGGCTACCCTGGGCTACAAACTGGGCTACACCGGGCTACACTGGGCTACACTGGGCTACAAACTGGGCTACACTGGGCTACAAACTGGGCTACACTGGGCTACACTGGGCTACAAACTGGGCTACAAACTGGGCTACACTGGGCTACACTGGGCTACAAACTGGGCTACACTGGGCTACAAACTGGGCTACACTGGGCTACACTGGGCTACACTGGGCTACAAACTGGGCTACACTGGGCTACACTGGGCTACAAACTGGGCTACAAACTGGGCTACAAACTGGGCTACACTGGGCTACACTGGGCTACACTGGGCTACAAACTGGACTACACTGCGCTACACTGGACTACACTGGGCTACACTGGGCTACACCGGGCTACACTGGGCTACACTGGACTACACTGGGCTACACTGGACTACACTGGGCTACACTGGACTACACTGGGCTACACTGGGCTACACTGGACTACACTGGACTACACTGGACTACACTGGGCTACACTGGGCTACACTGGGCTACACTGGACTACACTGGGCTACACTGGGCTACACGGGGCTACACTGGGCTACAAACTGGACTACACTGCGCTACACTGGACTACACTGGACTACACTGGGCTACACTGGGCTACACTGGGCTACAAACTGGACTACACTGCGCTACACTGGACTACACTAGACTACACTGGGCTACACTGGGCTACAATGGGCTACACTGGACTACACTGGACTACACTGGACTACACTGGGCTACACTGGACTACACTGGGCTACACTGGGCTACACTGGACTACACTGGGCTACACTGGGCTACACGGGGCTACACTGGACTACACTGGGCTACACTGGGCTACACTGGACTACACTGGACTACACTGGGCTACACTGCGCTACACTGGGCTACACTGGACTACACTGGGCTACACTGGACTACACTGGGCTACACTGGGCTACAAACGGGGCTACACTGGGCTACACTGGGCTACACGGGGCTACACTGGACTACACTGGGCTACACTGGACTACACTGGACTACACTGGGCTACACTGCGCTACACTGGGCTACACTGGACTACACTGGGCTACACTGGGCTACACTGGACTACACTGGGCTACACTGCGCTACACTGGACTACACTGCGCTACACTGGACTACACTGGACTACACTGGGCTACACTGGACTACACTGGACTACACTGGGCTACACTGCGCTACACTGGACTACACTGGGCTACACTGGGCTACACTGGACTACACTGGGCTACACTGCGCTACACTGGACTACACTGGGCTACACTGGGCTACACTGGGCTACACTGGACTACAAACACGTGTGTTGACAGTCTGTCTATCCCTAATCCTACAGAACCGCCCTCAGTGTAAAGCTAAAATAAATGATGATTACACACTGTACACCTCAAAGAGATTACTGAAATCATAATACTTAAACGAGATTGTAGCGGTATGAATTCTATGCAGCAGTAATGAAATCTAAGCTCTGTTGAGACAGCTTCATATTGTAGCTCAGTGCTGTTGCAGAAATGTTGAACTACACTGCCAAGATGACATGAAGGCGCCATAGTGGAGAATGGATGATAGTTAAGAGGATAAAAGGGTCCGTTGGTGAAGGAAAGAATGTTCAAACATCCTCTGCCAGCTTTAGCAATCAAACGAGCTCATGTGCATTGTAAAGTGTACCTCGATGGCTGTCTCATTTGAACATTTCATTATTTGATTATTAACTTTCTGCAAGCCTTGCTTGAATCACGAGACAGGGACAAAAGAGCATGACAGACACCTTCAGTACAAACAGACAAAAAGCTTTTGGTGACTGCTGACAGAATGCGTTTCTTCTCAGTTGCCTTTAATGGACTGTTAGAATGGTGAAGATATACGTACAATATGGAATCATAAAAAGGAGTATTTCATGCCAGTTATGTCAAAAGTCTTGTTGATGTTCTCAATACATACAAGCATTGATGAGTTTGAAACAATTTCCACTAGTCAAGTCCTTTTCACCACTTCGTCGGATTATGATTGGTTTATGTAGCTCTTTTTCTGTTTGACACGATGCATATAAAAGATGAGGCACGTCTCCCATATACACCTTTCAAACCAATACGTTTTTCCGCCAACTTTAGCATCCCACCAACTTTAGCTTCCTGCCAACTTTAGCTTCCCACCAACTTTAGCATTCCGCCAACTTTAGCTTCCCACCAACTTTAGCATCCCGCCAACTTTAGCATCCCACCAACTTTAGCTTCCCACCAACTTTAGCATCCCACCAACTTTAGCTTCCCGCCAACTTTGGCTTCCCACCAACTTTAGCTTCCCACCAACTTTAGCATCCCACCAACTTTAGCTTCCCACCAACTTTAGCTTCCCACCAACTTTAGCATCCCACCAACTTTAGCTTCCCGCCAACTTTGGCTTCCCACCAACTTTAGCATCCCACCAACTTTAGCTTCCCACCAACTTTAGCATCCCAGCCAACTTTAGCATCCTACTAACTTTAGCATCCCGCCAACTTTAGCATCCCGCCAACTTTAGCATCCCGGCAACTTTTTGCCAACTTTTTGTTATATATGAAGTGTATTGCCGGCAACAAAGCCTGTACTTTTATTTCCGCTAACCAACCTAGTCATGATTGCGATAAAGTTCTGCCTATGGCTTACGACTCGATCACACCGACAGCGTCATTGCATTTTGGTACACCAGAAGTACATTCATTTCTAATGGAACGCTGCGTTTGCCTTGCAGCATTGCGTTGCAGAGGCAGTTGCAGTGCGTTCTCTGTGGTGCATACGTTGGATTTATTGAACGTATGCATCAAACTGTATGCGTCGACGGCTTGACAGAAATGGTAGCAGAAGGTGAATGTTGAACTTTTGTTGCACACATATCCAGATGATGCTGCGTACCATTTCGCGCAATGACGCTGTCAGTGTGATCGAGGCGTTGGTATGACGTCGCCGTAATGCTGAGGTGGCATTGGTAGCACTATGCTCTTAAGCTCTTGATGGTTGCTAAGCAGTGCCCGTTACTATCAATGATGTATATATAAATCATTGGTTACTATTCTCCTTCCAGTTCTAAACTTTGCGAGGCTTCACCAATCTCTTCACATAGCCCACCACATGCACTGTTTTCTTAACCACAACTGGATGGATCCATAAAGAATTACTGTGGGAATAAATATAACTGAATGACAATTTTTGTAAATAATAAAGTAAGGTAATGCAATTGAAGGCATCAAATTGTTGTTTACTGAAACTCCCCAAGTCATCCAATTGTTATAATATTGTCAATTATTTCAGCACCGTTTCGTGCTGCTTTGAGACAAGTGTGGGGACTCGTCTTGATAAATCAATCAATGTCAGAATTTTATTTTCACTGAATCGCCGTTTGGATATTGGTTAGGCTACAATTAGGCAGTAGAAATGTTAGCTAAATTGAGGTGAGTGCTGCTAATGATTGTCTTGTCCAGTTGGCTCATTTAGTATAGAACTTCTAAATGCCTCATGAGCTTAGTTCAAGTTTCGTTCCCCATCAGAACCCAAAATATACGCTTGTTTTACTCCAATGTTTGTAAACAAAGTAAATGTAAACAAACACTGTATAGCCTCAAAACATGGTTAAAACTATAATGTTGATATCATGGATGGTCAGACCTTGCATCCATAGCTCTGTCTTTGAATTTGAGAGTGGTTAAATTTCTCCAGCTTTTTATAGAAACACTTTGTTATTGTTTTAACTGATTTAACAAGTGGATTATTTAGCTCTTCACTCGCAGTCATTTAGTAGCCTAGGCCTGTGACTTGTCTTAACCCAGAGTCTAAGCCCTGTCTATGCCGGGGGAGGGGGGAGGGGGTCTAAGTTAAATTGTTTTAAGATGGTCATACCAAGGATCATTTAGCTATTTGATTTTGAATTTTAAGACCCCTTAAGGTATAAAAAAATATATATAAAACAATTATTGGATGAAACATTAATTTGGCATTACTGCTGTTAGCCAACAGAAACAAACAGATTCCCAACATGGAACAACAGATAGTCCCAAAATAAATCAAAATTAAGTTTGTTCTGAAGTATCTGTCCTATATCTGAGAGATATAAGAAGAGATATAAGAATGATCAGGAAACTATATATTTTTACATATACAGTGCCTTCGGAAAGTATTCAGACCTCTTGACTTTTTCCACATTTTGTTACGTTACAGCCTTATTCTAAAATTGATCAAATTGTTTTTTTTCCTCATCAATCTACACACATTACCCCATAATGACAAAGCAAAAACAGGTTTTTAGAAATTGAAATATCATATTACATAGGTATTCAGACCCTTTACTCAGTACTTTGTTGAAGCACCTTTGGCAGTGATTACAGCCTTGAGTCTTCTTGGGTATGATGCTACAAGCTTGGCACACCTGTATTTGAAGAGTTTCTCCCAATGTTCTCTGCAGATCCTCTCAAGCTCTGTCAGGTTGGATGGGGAGTGTCGCTGCACAGTTATTTTCAGGTCTCTCCAGAGATGTTAGATCGGGTTCAAGTCCAGGCTCTGGCTGGGCCACTCAAGGACATTCAGAGACTTGTCCCAAAGCCACTCCTGCATTGTCTTGGCTGTGTGCTTAGGATCTTTGTCCTGTTGGAAGGTGAGCATTCGCCCCAGTCTGAGGTCCTGAGCGCTCTGGAGCAGGTTTTCATCAAGGATCTCTCAGTACTTTGCGCCGTTCATCTTTCCCTCGATCCTGACTAGTCGCCCAGTCCCTGCCGTTGAAAACCACCCCCACAGCATGATGCTGCCACCACCATGCTTCACCTTTGGGGTGGTGCCAGGTTTCCTCCAGACGTGACACTTGGCATTCAGGCCAAAGAGTTCAATCTTGGTTTCATCAGACCAGAGAATCTTGTTTCTCATGGTCTGAGAGTCCTTTAGGTGCCTTTTGGCAAACTCCAAGCAGGCTGTCATGTGCCTTTTACTGAGAAGTGACTTCCGTCTGGCCGTTCTACCATAAAGGCCTGATTGGTGGAGTGCTGCAGATATGGTTGTCCTTCTGGAAGGTTCTTCCATCTCCACAGAGGAACTCTGGAGCTCTGTCAGAGTGACCATCGGGTTCTTGGTCACCTCCCTGACCATGGCCCTTCTCCCCCGATTGCTCAGTTTGGCCGGGCGGCCAGCTCTAGGAAGAGTTTTGGTGGTTCCAAACTTATTCCATTTAAGAATGATGGAGGTCACTGTGTTTTTTGGGGACCTTCAATGCTGCAGAAATGTTTTGGTACCCTTCCCCAGATCTGTGCCTCGACACAATCCTGTCTCGGAGTGCTATGGACAATTCCTTCGACCTCATGGCTTGGTTTTTGCTCTGACATGCACTGTCAACTGTGGGACCTTTATATAGACAGATGTGTGCCTTTCCAAATCATGTCCAATCAATTGAATTTACCACAGGTGGACTTCAATCAAGTTGTAGAAACATCTCAAGGATTATCAATGGAAACAGGATGCACCTGAGCTCAATTTTGAGTCTCATAGCAAAGGGTCTGAATAATTATGTAAATAAGGTATTTCTGTTTTTTTTTTAAATAAAATTGCCAACATTTCTACAAACCTGTTTTCACTTTGTCATTATGGGGTATTGTGTGTAGATTGATGAGGGAAATTATTTAATCAATTTTACAATAAGGCTGTAACTAAATAAAATGTGGAAAAAGGGAAGGGGTCTGAATACTTTCTGAATGCACTGTATATATCCCCTTATTTATCCCCCTGCTGGTCCAACATCTCATTCCAAAATCATGGGCATTAATATGGAGTTGATCCCCCCTTTGCTGCTATAACAGCCTCCACTCTTCTGGGAAGGCTTTCCACTAGATGTTGGAACATTGCTGCAGGGACTTGCTTCCATTCAGCCACAAGAGCATTAGTGAGGTTGGGCACTGATGTTGGGCGATTAGGCCTGGCTCGCAGTCGGCGTTCCAATTCATCCCAAAGGTGTTCGATGAGGTTGAGGTCAGGGCTCTGTGCAGGCCAGTCAAGTTCTTCCACACTGATCTCGACAAACCATTTCTGTATGGACCTCGCTTTGTGCACGGGGGCATTGTCATGCTGAAACAGGAAAGGGCCTTTCCCAAACAGTTTCCACAAAGTTGGAAGCACAGAATCGTCTAGAATGTAATGTAATTGTATGCTGTAGCGTTAAGATTTCCCTTCAATGCAACTAAGGGGCCTAGCCCGAACCATGAAAAACAGCCCCAGACCATTATTCCTACTCCACCAAACTTTACAGTTGGCACTATGCATTGGGGCAGGTAGCATTCTCCTGGCATCTGCCAAACCCAGATTCATCCGTCTGATTGCCAGATGGTGAAGCGTGATTCATCACGCCAGAGAATGCGTTTCCACTGCTCCAGAGCTATTTTACCAAGAAGGAGAGTGATGGAGTGCTGCATCAGATGACCTGGCCTCCACAATCCCCCGACCTCAACCAAATTGAGATGGTTTGGGATGAGTCAGACCGCAGAGTGAAGGAAAAGCAGCCAACAAGTGCTCAGCATATGTGGGAACTCCTTCAAGACTGTTGGAAAAGCATTCCAGGTGAAGCTGGTTGAGAGAATGCCAAGAGTGTGCAAAGCTGTCATCAAGGCAAAGGGTGGCTATTTGAAGAATCTCAAATATAAAATATATTTTGATTTATTAGTTCATAGTTTTGATGTCTTCACTATTATTCTACAATGCAGAAAATAGTAAAAATAAAGAAAAACCCTTGAATGAGTAGGTGTTCTAAAACTTTTGACCGGTAGTGTACAGTACTTCCATTCATTTTTTAAAACTGGTACCGGGGACCTTCAGATTAGTCTTGTGAGGCTTGTTGGCGTCCTGGAGCAAAACAGAGAACACCATCGTGTTCGTGAGAGTCTCAGCTTTCAATGAATTGTAGGCCATAATAGTTTGTAGGCCAAATCGTTCGGACGCTACAGACGTTTTCGTGAGAAGACCGATTTTCGGGATGTCTCGTGGTCTGACAAACACCGCTCTAGCTCTGTCACCTTTCACCGCAGATGCGGAAGGTTGACATCGGCGAATGCGGTGGATTGAGACACATATCACTAGCTTAAACAGACAGATTTTTATGGGGATTTTAAAAAAATATATGTTAATTACATTTCCACATGGAAAACTTCCACATGACCATTGTAGGCCAAGGGTTAATCAATCAATCAATGTGATTTATTTAGCTGAATCTCCGTCTGTATATTTGGTTAATTCTCTGGCAAATAAGTGGAGGATGTGTAGCTCAGGACTGATCAGAAACATTTAGCCTAAATCAAATGTAGGCCTATTATTTCTCTGGATCACGTAAAGGCAACTCCAAAAGCCTGCGGATGTTGTGATGAAGATACTCTCAATGTAAGACCCTACGCCCTACACCCTACGCCCTACGCCCTATGCCCTACACCCTACGCCCTACACCCTACACCCTACACCCTACGCCCTACGCCCTACACCCTACGCCCTACGCCCTACGCCCTACGCCTGCTCCCTACACCCTACGCCCTACGCCCTACGCCCTACACCCCTACGCCCTACGCCCTACACCCTAAGCCCTACACCCTACGCCCTACGCCCTACACCCTACGCCCTACACCCTACGCCCTACACCCTACGCCCTACGCCCTACGCCTGCTCCCTACGCCCTACGCCCTACGCCCTACGCCCTACACCCTACGCCCTACACCCTACGCCCTACACCCTACGCCCTACGCCCTACACCCTACGCCTGCTCCCTACACCCTACGCCCTACACCCTACGCCCTACGCCCTACACCCTACGCCCTACACCCTACGCCTGCTCCCTACACCCTACGCCCTACGCCCTACGCCCTACACCCTACACCCTACGCCCTACGCCCTACACCCTAAGCCCTACACCCTACGCCCTACGCCCTACACCCTACGCCCTACACCCTACGCCCTACACCCTACGCCCTACGCCCTACGCCTGCTCCCTACGCCCTACGCCCTACGCCCTATGCCCTACACCCTACGCCCTACACCCTACGCCCTACACCCTACGCCCTACGCCCTACACCCTACGCCTGCTCCCTACACCCTACGCCCTACACCCTACACCCTACGCCCTACGCCCTACACCCTACGCCCTACACCCTACGCCCTACACCCTACGCCCTACACCCTACGCCCTACGCCCTACGCCCTACGCCCTACACCCTACGCCCTACACCCTACACCCTACACCCTACGCCCTACACCCTACGCCCTACGCCCTACGCCTGCTCCCTACACCCTACGCCCTACACCCTACGCCCTACACCCTACGCCCTACACCCTACACCCTACGCCCTACGCCTGCTCCCTAACAAATCAGAGTGAGGGTAGGAAAGATATGGAACATGGATCATAAAAGCATTGGCTTGCAAAATAACACCTTTTTTTTAATATGACAGCACGTTGTCGTGACGCAAGTTGTGTGGGAAAAATATTATTTGTATTTTAATATTTAATTATTTTCTCAGCCTTCTATAAAATATATGTGTGTTAACTGTGATCAGGGTTGCCTAAGTGTGTCTTGTCTGTTTAATGAACAAAATAACTATTGATTTCATGTGCGTGGAGCATCCATGTAGCAAATAGGGTGCACAGACCAGCAACATTATGAAACTCTAAATATGCCGTTCTATTCTTTTGAAAATATATTTTATTAGTCTTATAATGTTTCTTAGGACCTGCCTAAAACAAAGTAATAATGGATTTCTTTGTGATGGTGTATATTCAATGGATTTATTAAAATAGACGTCCACCCACATCGGCCCATGTCTACTCCCACTCCTAAACTTGCCGGCATGTGCACGGGAGATATCATAGGCTGATCCCGGCAAGAATGTGGTAAAAATGGGACTGTACGAATTGGGCTGTAAAGAACATTGCCAGATATGTCCCTGGACAGAACTGTGGACATCAGGTCCCTGGACAGAACTGTGGACATCAGGTCCCTGGACAGAACTGTGGACATCAGGTCCCTGGACAGAACTGTGGACATCAGGTCCCTGGACAGAACTGTGGACATCAGTACTGACGTCATCAGGTCACTGGACAGTACTGAGGTCATCAGGTCCCTGGGCAGTACTGAGGTCATCAGTACTGAGGTCATCATGTGGACAGTACTGAGGTCATCAGGTCCCTGGACAGTACTGAGGTCATCAGGTGGGCTACTTTCCACTCCATTTGCTATGAGCTGTGTGTTTGTGGCATGCTCAAGAGGACAGAGATGGTTGCCAGGGGGATGTGTGGGATTGTGTGTATTTGTGTGTGTGTGTGTGTGTGTGTGTGTTGTCAGGGGAAACGGCAGGGCCAGACTCTCTGTGAGAGGTGTAAATTCAATCCCACCTTTCTGGAGCACATATTTCTGAATGTTATTCTCCAGACCCTGTTCAAAGGCCAATCAAATGGACCGATATTGAAAGAGATGTTTCATATGTGCAGAATGGAATTTACACTAAGCACTGATGCTTACTTGACTGGAATGTCAATTAATTTATAGACGTGCGTTTGTGAGATAAGATCAATGCAAAAAAAACTGGGGTAATGCATTTAATATGAATGGCTTGTGTTAATGCTTTTTTTTCTGATGTACTCAGAGTTGTGTCTTTGGTTGTACAAAATATTGTTTTAAAGCTAAACTAATTGTCACACTAAATGGTTACTGTAGGGGTTGGTCAGTTTTATATTGAATTGACATGTAGTTTGCAGACAGTTGATCCGCCAAGCAATCTGTTTCTGCATGATGTATTCTCTCTATAGGACCCAGTGCCCACGTAGTGAAGTGTAGGTTGAAATGTTCTTTACCTGGACAGGATCATATGGCCTGGAACAATAGTATAGACTTAATACAAAGTCACCACAAGCCCAAACAACAGTGTGGATTAAGTAGTGTTTTTGTATTTTCACCTTAATCAAAGACTCCAGTCTCCTCTCAGCTTTGATACAGGTAATGTATGCACCTGGGTGTCTCGCAATAGCTTTCCCCCTATAAAAATGTATTGTCTCCAGGAGCCTCTAGGTGCGTACAAACTGGGTGTCTCTGTTGCTAGGCTTTTTCTATTTACAACGACCAGGCAGGTTCTTTGTCTTTGAAAACGTGTTTTTCCCTTCAGCTTAGCCATAATACCCCACCCTTGTGATCCCTTTAAATAGCTCCTTTGTTTCCCTGGCTTTTAACAAGCATCCACAAGGCACACCCCAATTGTAGATCCATTAAAGATGATTAGTCTTGGAACTCTATGGTGCTCTAAGAGATTTTAATTACACTGACTCTGGCAGGTACATGGCAAAACACAGCCAGATGTCTAGTCTGTCTATGTTTTGTAAGATCAACGACAATGTCTTCAGAAATAGCTACAGTACTGTGTAGCTGTTCTCTCTTAATTTGACCACTCTGTTGTCGCTAAAAGAAATCCTGCGTCTCAGGAAATTCTAACGTGTATTTGAGTTTTAAAAAAGGTTTCTAAAGTTTGTAGTTTCCACTTTAACATTTCTGACTTAATTTGCCCTAATGAAAAATGTATCAACCCCTACAAAAATGTCCATTAATTATAATCTACATAATAATTCACATTTCCTGTTACTGCATGATTATTTTCCTGCTGTGAGAAACTGGTCAAATTAAGATCCTACATCTGTATGTACAAAGGGAATGGCGGTACCATGTGGGTGGTCTGTGTTGTGTGAGACATGGCAAATCTGCATAACCATCCACCACTGAAAGATGTATCTGGGCAAGGGGTGTGCAACTCGTTTGACACAAACACACTAACTTTGATAATGAAGAGCTATTGTTTCAGGCAAGGTGAGAGTCTTCGCCTGTAAGCTGTGAAAATAAACTTTCACTGTGAGTCAAGGTATGATAGTTTCCTATATTTAACCACTTGCCATATGCTTTGCAAAATAAACATAAAATGCCTTGATAGCACCTCTCTCAACAGGTGCTCAACCCATATATAAATTCTTAATTGTCTGAACTCATTTGAATTCAACGCATACATTTACATTACAGTGACTTACAAATTGGTGCATTCACCTTATGATAGCCAGTGGGACAACCACTTTACAATTATTATTTTTTATATTTGTCTAATTTTGTTATTTTTAATTTTTAGAGTATATATATATATTTTAAAAAAATTGTGTGGGGGTGGGGTGGGGGGTGTGGGGGTAGAAGGATTACTTTTATCCTATCCCAGGTATTCCTTAAAGAGGTGGGGTTTCAAGTGTCTCCGGGAGGTGGTCAGTGACTCCGCTGTCCTGGCGTCGTGAGGGAGCTTGTCCCACCATTGGGGTGCCAGAGCAGCGAACATTTTTGACTGGGCTTAGCGGGAACTGTGCTTCCGCAGAGGTAGGGGGACCAGCAGGCCAGAGGTGGAAGAACGCAATGCCCTCGTTTGGGTGTAGGGACTGATCAGAGCCTGAAGGTAAGGAGGTACCGTTCCCCTCACAGCTCCGTAGGCAAGCACCATGGTCTTGTAGCAGATGCAAGCTTCAACTGGAAGCCAGTGGAGTGTGCGGAGGAGCGGGGTGACGTGAGAGAACTTGGGAATGTTGAACACCAGACGGGCTGCAGCGTTCTGGATGAGTTGTAGGGGTTTAATGGCACAGGCAGGGAGCCCAGCCAACAGTGAGTTGCAGTAATCCAGACGGGAGATGACAAGTGCCTGGATTAGGACCTGTGCCGCTTCCTGTATAAGCTAGGGTCGTACTCTGCGAATGTTGTAGAGCATGAACCTACAGGATCGGGTCACCGCTTTGATGTTAGCGGAGAACGACAGGGTGTTGTCCAGGGTCACGCCAAGGTTCTCTGCACTCTGGGAGGAGGACACAATGGAGTTGTCAACCGTGATGGCGAGATCATGGAGCGGGCAGTCCTTCCCCGGGAGGAAGAGCAACTCTGTCTTGCTGAGGTTCAGCTTGAGGTGGTGATCCGACATCCACACTGATATGTCTGCCAGACATGCAGAGATGCGATTCACCACCTGGTTATCAGAAGGGGGAAAGGAGAAGATTAATTGTGTGTCGTCTGCGTAGCAATGATAGGAGAGACCATGTGAGGATATGACAGAGCCAAGTGACTTGGTGTATAGAGAGAATAGGAGAGGGCCTAGAACTGAGCCCTGGGGGACACCAGTGGTGAGAGCATGTGGTGCGGAGACAAATTCTCGCCACGCCACCTGGTAGGAGCGACCTGTCAGGTAGTACGCAATCCAAGAGTGAGCCGCGCCGGAGATGCCCAACTCGGAGAGGGTGGAGAGGAGGATCTGATGGTTCACAGAATCAAAGGCAGCAGATAGGTCTAGAAGGATGAGAGCAGAGGAGAGAGAGTTAGCTTTAGCAGTGCGGAGAGCCTCCGTGACACAGAGAAGAGCAGTCTCAGTTGAATGACCAGTCTTGAAACCTGACTGGTTTGGATCAAGAAGGTCATTCTGAGAGAGATAGCAGGAGAGTTGGCTATAGACGGCACGCTCAAGAGTTTTGGAGAGAAAAGAAAGAAGGGATACTGGTCTGTAGTTGTTGACATCGGAGGGATCGAGTGTAGGTTTTTTGAGGAGGGGTGCAACTCTTGCTTTCTTGAAGATGGAAGGGACATAGCCAGCGGACAAGGATGAGTTGATGAGTGAGGTGAGGTAAGGGAGAAGGTCTCCGGAAATGGTCTGGAGAAGGGAGGAGGGGATAGGGTCAAGCAGGCAGGTTGTTGGGCAGCCGGCCGTCCAAGTCGCAAAATTTCATCTGGAGAGAGAAGGGAGAAAGAAGTCAAAGCATAGGGTAGGGCAGTGTGAGCAGGACCCGCGGTGTCATTTGACTTAATAAATGAGGATCGGATGTCATCAACCTTCTTTTCAAAATGGTTGACGAAGTCATCCACAGAGAGGGAGGAGGGAGGGGGAGGAGGAGGAGGATTCAGCAGGGAGGAGAAGGTGGCAAAGAGCTTCCTAGGGTTAGAGGCAGAGGCTTATAATAATAATAATAATATGCCATTTAGCAGACGCTTTTATCCAAAGGGACTTACAGTCATGCGTGCATACATTTTTTGTGTATGGGTGGTCCTTGACATTTAGAGTGGTAGAAAGTGGCTTTAGCAGCAGAAACGGAGGAAGAGAATGTAGAGAGGAGGGAGTGGAAAGATGACAGGTCCGCAGGGAGTCTAGTTTTCCTCCATTTCCGCTCGGTTGCCCGGAGCCCTGTTCTGTGAGCTCGCATACAGTGAGAAGGCAATGTAACACTGGCTTTTTAGTCACCGCAGACATAAAAACTGTAGTCCAAAATATCAACTAGTGCAAATGCTTCTATTAACCTTTTCAATATACAGACCTCTTTCTCTGCATCATTGTCAAAGTCTAGTTTCTCTGCAGTGGTGATAGCTACCTGTAAAGATACATTCAAATGTGTCTCTTTCCTGGTCGTACTGCCTGTGTTGTGGTCGTTATATGTATATATATGTAAAACAGGTGGGTTTTTTCCTCTGATGAGATGAAAAGCAGGCAAAAACAAATGCATTTCCCATATTTGGTTCCTTGGAAGTTTTTAGTTTCCCATTGGTTCTGGTAACGAAGCCATACATTTCCTGACCAGTAAAAAGGAACGTTTTTTTTAAACGTTCTGAGAACGGAAGTGAAAACTTCGCCTGTTCTGGGAACGTTTCTTTTTAGGTTGCAGGGAGGTTCTGAGAACGTTTTACTCTGGTTTTATTAACGCTCTGAGAACAGAAATATATATATATATATATATATATATATATATTTTTTTTTTTTACCCCCTCCTTTTTCGGGATATCCAATTGGTAGTTACGATCTTGTCTCATCACTGCAACTCCCCAATGGACTTGGGAGAGGAGAACGTTGAGAGTCACGCGTCCTCCGAAACATGAACTGCCAAGCCGCGTTGCTTCTTAACACACTGCTCGCTTAACCCAGAAGCCAGCCGCACCAATGTGTTGGAGTAAACTGACAACCAAAGTCAGCTTGCAGGTGCCCGGCCTGCCACAAGGTGTCACTAGAGCACAATGAGCCAAGGAAATCCCTCCCTGGCCAAACCCTCCCCTGACCCGGACGACGCTTGGCCAATTGTGCGCCACCCCATGGGGCTTCCGAGATCAAACCCAAGGCTGTAGTGGCGCCTCAGCACTGCAATGCAGTGCCTTAGACCGCTGCACCACTCAGGAGGCCATTTTGAAGTTTTTTTATAACTTCCTTAAAACGTTCACTGAATGAATACTTTCAATAACACTGCTAGATTATTTTGGGTTAACTCTTTTTAGCTTCAAGCACAGATATAAATTAATTTCCTTAGGCATTAATCATGCAAACACATTTATGAGATTCACACCTATAATCTTCTGTTCTCTATCCATGGAATTAGTCCACTGTGCCACCAGGATGGAGCTAGCATGCCATGTTCTTTTTACGCATACAAAGCTGTTCATTATATTCAAACAGACCCCATTTCAAAGGAAACAAGTACTCATTAAGATCCGGTGTGGCCAATTAGTGGGTGAGGCCAACAAACCTGAACACACTTAACAATATAGAGGTTAGAGAGTTTTATTGATGCTGAGAATGGAATGTATATGTTTTTAAATAACCATGAGAACCATAAATATAACCATGAGGAAACCTGTAGGAAATGTTATGCTGAAGTACTGAAATTCCCATAGAAGAACGTTGTTTAATTAACGTTCTCTGAACTATTTGAAACATTACTTTAAATAGAACCATGAGGAAACCTGTAGGAAACGTTATGCTGAAGTACTGAAATATCCATAAAAGAACGTTGTTTAATTAACGTTCTCTGAACTATTTGAGAACATGACATTAAATAGAACCATGAGGAAATCTGCAGGAAACGTAATGCTGAAGTACTGATATTCCCATTGAAGAATGTTGTTTCTTAACATTCTCTGAAATATTTGTCAAACCAGTTGGAGAACATTCCTAGAACATTCCCAATGTCAAACCAGTTGGAGAACGTTCCTAGAACATTGCCAAAATTGCAATTAAATCTAACCATGTTTGAACTTTTAGGAAATCTTCTGTTAAAGAAATGAAATACCAAGAATAAACATTTTTTGGTCACGTTCCTTAAATGTGCTGAGAATATTCCAAAGCCATGCAACTATCCTGCAACATTCCCACAAAGTTGTGGGAAGGTTGTTTACTAAATAACCATAGGACAACCACGCTCTCACCAAGCTCTAAGAAACATATGGTTCTCAGAACGTTATGTGCTAGCTGGGATGGTTCTCAGAACGCTATGTGCTAGCTGGGATGGTTCTCAGAACATTATGTGCTAGCTGGGATGGATCTCAGAACGTTATGTGCTAGCTGGGATGGTTCTCAGAACGTTATGTGCCACCTGGGATGGTTCTCATAACGTTATGTGCTAGCTGGGATGGTTCTCATAACGTTATGTGCTAGCTGGGATGGATCTCAGAACGTTATGTGCTAGCAGGGATGGTTCTCAGAACGTTATGTGCTAGCTGGGATGGTTCTCAGAACGTTATGTGCTAGCTGGGATGGATCTCAGAACGTTATGTGCTAGCAGGGATGGTTCTCAGAACGTTATGTGCTAGCTGGGATGGTTCTCAGAACGTTATGTGCTAGCTGGGATGGTTCTCATAACGTTATGTGCTAGCTGGGATGGATCTCAGAACGTTATGTGCTAGCAGGGATGGTTCTCAGAACGTTATGTGCTAGCTGGGATGGATCTCAGAACGTTATGTGCTAGCAGGGATGGTTCTCAGAACGTTATGTGCTAGCTGGGATGGTTCTCAGAACGTTATGTGCTAGCTAGATTGACTGTAATCTGTAGTTAGTCTGCCTTGCTGGATATGCCTTCAAAAGCACAGGGATTGTAATGTATGGGATCCATGTTGCAGTTTTGCCAAATCGAACTGTTGTTGTTTTGTTCTTCCCTTTGATTTAATATGCATTTTGAACTCACATTTTCTCTTGATCTCAGTCCTGACAGACTGGAAATTGGAGTGGTTGTACTAATTCCCTAGAAATGATTTATTCAGTCTTCTATGTTTTTTATTTGAGTAGCTGTGGGAGGACATATGGGGTCTCTATTGCTGAGATTGAGCTGGCTCTGAATTTAATTTTATTATTTAACTTTCATATTTGATAATACTTCAAATGCACCTTTATTTTTTTATATATTTTTTTATTTCACCTTTATTTAACCCTCGTGTTGTCCTCCCCAAATGCCTTACGCCTTTTGTCCTCTGGGGTCAAAAATGACCCCGCCTGGTTTGACTGTTTATAAAGCATACAGTATACATTTTCAATCAATTCTGTGTTACATCTTTAGTCTTACTTCTGTTCAACCCATTACTAGAATTTTTTTCATTTGTTTTGGAATTTAGAGCCAATAGACCTTGTTTACATAAAAGTATACCCTGTTTTTAAGTAAAAAAATACAATGAAACTATGAATTATTTTGACCTATTATTATTTGACTATTTGACTTATCACTGAGTGGTATTTGTAAAAGTTTAGTGAGGATGCTGTTTTTGAATCATTTTATTTTTATTAATGACAGCCCATAATCACACCTTTTGTCCTCTGGGGTCAAAAATGACCCCGCCTGGTTTGACTGTTTATAAAGCATACAGTATACATTTTCAATCAATTCTGTGTTACATCTTTAGTCTTACTTCTGTTCAACCCATTACTAGAATTTTTTTCATTTGTTTTGGAATTTAGAGCCAATAGACCTTGTTTACATAAAAGTATACCCTGTTTTTAAGTAAAAAATACAATGAAACTATGAATTATTTTGACCTATTATTATTTGACTATTTGACTTATCACTGAGTGGTATTTGTAAAAGTTTAGTGAGGATGCTGTTTTTGAATCATTTTATTTTTATTAATGACAGCCCATAATCACACCTTTTGTCCTCTGGGGTCAAAAATGACCCCGCCTGGTTTGACTGTTTATAAAGCATACAGTATACATTTTCAATCAATTCTGTGTTACATCTTTAGTCTTACTTCTGTTCAACCCATTACTATAATTTTTTTCATTTGTTTTGGAATTTAGAGCCAATAGACCTTGTTTACATAAAAGTATACCCTGTTTTTAAGTAAAAATACAATGAAACTATGAATTATTTTGACCTATTATTATTTTGACTATTTGACTTATCACTGAGTGGTATTTGTAAAAGTTTAGTGAGGATGCTGTTTTTGAATCATTTTATTTTTATTAATGACAGCCCATAATCACACCTTTTGTCCTCTGGGGTCAAAAATGACCCCGCCTGGTTTGACTGTTTATAAAGCATACAGTATACATTTACAATCACTTCTCTGTTTCAACTTTTCAGTCAACTTTATTCCAACCTATTACCTGACATATAACACATGTTATAATTCATTTCCAAAACATTTTCAACTTCAAAACCTAACTTTTTAGTCTGAATGAGCCCTCAGTTGCATGCGAGGCAGGTAGTAATGGCGTGATCTTTGCAGATGTATGCATTGCATTTTGGCACATTTTGGATGTTTTGAAATCACTTCGGCGAGGGCAGAATTTGCACCTACTCCTTTTGGGTAATGGGCGAGGAAAGGGCTGGTCGGCATGAGGGAACTGGGAGAGGGGGAGCTGCTGCGGAGGTAGAGCTGGAGGAGACCTGCTGGATCTTCTTAACCAATTTGACAGCGGCTGACGTACGGGGAATAACCTTGCGTCGCTTGAGTGTGAGGTATCACCAGTTGTCGCCCAAGCTCCTCCATGAAGAGCCTTCTCTTGTTGTACTTTCCTTGATTCCAGGCTGGCTTGATTTCAGACCATAGGACAAAAGAGTTGTATGCAGACACGTCGAGAATGTTGTAGAAGACAACGAGTGGCCAACGGGCTGTCATTCTTTTGCACGTGTACACACTGGTAACTTTGTCAAGGATATCAACACCACCTTTGTTGTGATTGTAATCTTCAATGATTTTGGGCCTTTTGTCATCCCTGTTGCTCACAGCAGCATCCCGATGCAGAGTGCTCATCAGAAGAACATTTTTCTGTTTTTTGGGGTGATATGACACTAGAGCATGGGTCTCGGTGAAGGCAAACTTCGATGAGAACCGTGCCCGGTCCTTTTTTGACACCAGAGCAGGGGAAGCTCAGGCTTATTCCTCCGTACTGTTCCCACCATGCAGCTTTCTTTTCAGCAGCTGCAAGCCAAGAGCATGTGAAGTAAAAAAAGTTGTCACAGGTGATTGTTTTTCCCCGGAGACCTTCTGTCATGTCAAGGACAACTCTCATGCCCTGATTTTTTTCTGACTGGCGCACAGCCGGTTTGCCAGTGTATACCTGCATGTTCCATGCATAGCTAGACCTGGCATCGCATGCTACCCATATTTTTATCCCATATTTCCTGGTTTACTCGGGATGTACTGTTTGAATGGACAGCGACCTCTGAAGGGGACCAGGCGCTCATCCACAGTCACATCAGTACCTGGATCGTACATCAACGGCAGGAGAGACACCCACTTGTCCCATACATCTCGAATGGGAGCAAGTTTGTCTCGTGCACGGCGATTTTCTCTTGTGGCTTTATCATCAAATCTAATCACTCTTGAGATTTTATGAAACATCTTGAGTGTCATGGTAGCACGGAAAATTGTCCTACCAGACTCGGCATGCCATAAACTAGATGTAGCTTCCTTACTAGATCGGTATAACGCCAGCAAGAATCAACACACCCACATATGCCTGCAAATCCATTTGATCCATCTTTCTCCACTTGTTGCCATAAACGCGTTGCCCCCTCCTTGTTTGTCATGCTCAGCACTGCGTCTTCAAGAGGCTTTGGCAGAAACAGGTCAAAAGTGGACTTTATGTCATCAATCCGAGACCTTGCATATGCAGTTGGACCATGGTGGCTTGTATCTCTCTCTGCTGTCAACATGCGCGTCAAGTGGTCACTGGGAGGGATGGAAGACCAGATCAATGTTTCATCCTTTGACTGGAAATATTCTTCCATCTCAGCTGGGTCCTCTTCCTCAGATTCTACCTCATCTGTTGATTCTTCGTCTTCATCATAATAGATGATGTCCTCCACTTCTGACACTTCTTCCATTTCAACTTCAGATTCTACCTCATCTGTTGATTCTTCATCATAATAGGTGCAGTGCTCCACTTCTGACTCTTCTTCCATACCAGCTTCAGATTCTACTCGTCATCACGTTCATCCATTTCCTTATATTCATAATCATCTTCCATTTCTGCAGCAGGAGATGTGGGGGAATCTTCGGAGGAAGAAGTAGCATGCTGTCTGTATGTTGGATCTATCACCTCATCATTATGTTCCTTCTCTTCTGACCCTGAACCCTCTTCATCAGTTGATTCATCCTCATTATGTGCAGCATTGTCCTCCTGGTCATTATTTTCTTTTATTTCAAAAATTATCTTGCAAGCCTCCTGTGCATTATAAAACTTCTGCCTCCTCATTGTGCTGCCTGTCTCTCTCAGACTAAAATGTGAAATGCCCAAACACCTGTGAGAAAATACTTTTTTGTTGTTGTTGTTGTCATAACCATTGCTTGACCCCACACATCAAAGAAACATGATCAAAGATGTTTACCTTGACCCCACACATCAAAGAAACATTATCAAAGAACTTTTGACCCCACACATCAAAGAAACATGATCAAAGATGTTTTGCCAAGCAGTATGTAAACTTTGTGCTGCGGGTCTTTTTGACCCCAGAGGACAACAGAAGTTATTACATTTAGTAAAACACCCATAATTCAATCAAATTACTTCAAATTTGTTTGAATCATAAAGAGCATAGTATTAAACAACTACCGTTATTTCAGACCAATTGATGAATAAAAACATATTTTGTCGGCAAAAGATTTAATTTGGGGTCAGAATGACCCCAGGACAACAGGAGGGTTAACCAGGTAGGCCAGTTGAGAGCAAGTTCAAGCATTTACAACTGCGACCTGGCCAAGATAAGGCAAAGCAGTGCGATAAAAACAACAACACAGAGTTACACATGGAATAAACAAAACTTACAGTCAATAACACAATAGAAAATCTATATACAGTGTTTGCAAATATAGTAAGTTATAGCAATAAATAGGCCATAGTGCAAAATAATTACAATTTAGGATTAACACTGGAGTGATAGATGTGCAGAAGATGATGTGCAAATAGAGATACTGGGGTGCAAATGAGCAAAATAAATAACAATGTAAATAACAATATGGGGATGAGGTAGTTGGGTGGGCTAATTACAGATGGGCTGTGGACAGGTGCAGTGATCGGTAAGCTGCTCTGACAACTGATGCTTAAAGTTAGTGAGGGAGATAAGAGTCTCCAGCGTCAGAGATTTTTGCAGTTCGTTCCAGTTATTTGCAGCAGAGAACTGGAAGGAATGGCGGCCAAAGGAGGTGTTGGCTTTGGGGATGACCAGTGAGATATACCTGCTGGAACGCATACTACGGGTGGGTGTTGCTATGGTGACCAATGATCTAAGATAAGGTGGGGATTTGCCTAGAAGTGATTTATAGATGACCTGGAGCCAGTGGGTTTGGCGACGAATATGTAGTGAGGACCAGCCAACGAGAGCGTACAGGTCACAATGGTGGGTAGAATATGGGGCTTTGGTGACAAAACGGATGGCACTGTGATAGACTATATCCAATTTGCTGAGTAGAGTGTTGAAAGCTATTTTGTAAATGACATCGCCGAAGTCAAGGATCTGTAGGACAGTCAGTTTTACGAGGGCATGTTTAGCAGCATGAGTGAAGGAGGCTTTGTTGCGAAAAAGGAAGCCGATTCTAGATTTAACTTTTGATTGGAGATGCTTAATGTGAGTCTTGAAGGAGAGTTTACAGTCTAACCAGACACCTAGGTATTTGTAGTTGTCCACATATTCTAAGTCAGACCCGCCGAGAGTAGTGATTCTAGTCGGGCGGGCAGGTGCAAGCAGCGTTCGATTGAAGAGCATGCATTTAGTTTTACTAGCGTTTAAGAGCAGTTGGAGGCTACGGGAGGAGTGTTGTATGGCGTTGAAGCTCGTTTGGAGGTTTGTTAACACAGTGTCCAATGAAGGGCCAAATGTATACAAAATGGTGTCGTCTGCGTAGAGGTGGATCTGAGAGTCACCAGCAGCAAGAGCGACATCATTGATATACACAGAAAATAGAGTCGGCCCGAGAATTGAACCCTGTGGCACCCCCATAGAGACTGCCAGAGGTTCAGACAACAGGCCCTCCGATTTGACACATTCAATTCTATCTGAGAAGTAGTTGGTGAACCAGGCGAGGCAGTCATTTGAGAAACCAAGGCTATTTAGTCTGCCAATAAGAATGCGGTGATTGACAGAGTCAAAAGCCTTGGCCAGGTCGATGAAGACAGCTGCACAGTACTGTCTGTTATCGATCGCGGTTATTATATCGTTTATGACCTTGAGCGTGGCTGAGGTGCACCCATGACCAGCTCAGAAACCAGATTGCATAGCGGAGAAGGTACGGTGGGATTCGAAATGGTCGGTAATCTGTTTGTTAACTTGGCTTTCAAATACTTTCGAAAGGCAGGGCAGGATGGATATAGGTCTGTAGCAGTTTGGATCTAGAGTGTCACCCCCTTTGAAGAGGGGGATGACCGCGGCAGCTTTCCAATCTCTGGGGATCTCAGACGATACGAAAAATAGGTTGAACAGGCTAGTAATAGGGGTTGCGACAATTTTGGCGGCTAATTTTAGAAAGAAAAGGTCCAGATTGTCTAGCCCAGTTGATTTGTAGGGGTCCAGATTTTTCAGCTCTTTCAGGACATCAGCTATCTGAATTTGGGTGAAGGAGAAGCGGGGGGGGCATGGGCAAGTTGCAGCGGAGGGTGCAGAGCTGGTGGCCGGGGTAGTGGTAGCCAGGTGGAAAGCATGGCCAGCCGTAGAAAAATGCTTATTGAAATTCTTGATTATCGTAGATTTATCGGTGGTGACAGTGTTTCCTAGCCTCAGTGCAGTGGGTAGCTGGGAGGAGGTGCTCTTATTCTCCATGGACTTTACAGTGTCCCAATTTTTTTTGGAGTTAGTGCTACAGGATGCAAATTTATGTTTGAAAAAGCTAGCCTTTGCTTTCCTAACTGCTTGTGTATATTGGTTCCTGACTTCCCTGAAAAGTTGCATATCGCGGGAGCTGTTCGATGCTAATGCAGTACGCCACAGGATGTTTTTGTGCTGGTCAAGGGCAGTCAAGTCTGGGGTGAACCAGGGGCTATATCAGTTCTTAGTTCTGAATATTTTGAATGGGGCATGCTTATTTAAGATGGAGAGGAAAGCACTTTTGAAGAACATCCAGGCATCCTCTACTGACGGAATGAGGTCAATATCCATCCAGGATACCCCGGCCAGGTCAATTAGAAAGGCCTGCTCACTGAAGTGAGTTTTAGGGAGCGTTTGACAGTGATGAGGGGTGGTCGTTTGACCGCGGACCCATTACGGACGCAGGCAATGAGGCAGTGATCGCTGAGATCCTGGTTGAAGACAGCGGAGGTGTATTTAGAGGGTAAATTAGTCAGGATGATATCTATGAGGGTGTCCATGTTTACGGATTTAGGGTTGTACCTGGTAGGTTCCTTGATGATTTGTGTGAGATTGAGGGCATCTAGTTTAGATTGTAGGACGGCCGGGGTGTTAAGCATATCCCAGTTGAGGTCACCAAGCAGTACGAACTCTGAGGATAGATGGGGGGCAAGCAATTCACATATGGTGTCCAGGGCACAACTGGGGGCTGAGGGGGGTCTGTAGCAAGCGGCAACAGTGAGATACTTATTTCTGGAAAGGTGGATTTTTAGAAGTAGAAGCTCAAACTGTTTGGGCACAGACCTGGATAGTATGATAGAGCTCTGCAGGCTATCTCTACAGTAGATTGCAACTCCGCCCCCTTTGGCAGTTCTATCTAGACGGAAAATGTTGTAGTTTGGAATGGAAATTTCTAAGATTCAGACTGCTAGAACATAAAGTGATTATCATTTAATAGCAACTTTGTAACTCTTTCCTTAGGACAAGACAGATCTGTTCACTGCACAGATGAATGTCGTGCGCTGGGCCATTCTGACAGATGCTGGATGCCAAAGTTACGGGTAGGAAGCCAAGCAGACAGCGCCGATAATCGCACCAACCTTTTAATTGCAGTGGGAATGGAGGCCACGGTGGAGACAGAGATTTATGGCAGCCACAACCGCAGCGCAGCCAGAAAAACCCTCAGCACATTCGGCAAGGAGCAGCGGGACAGCACCATCCTAGTGGCCAACATCAAACCCTACTTCAAGTCTCAGCGTGCCCTAAGTCCCCAGCTGCAGGAGTGCTCCTCTGCATCCAGCAGTCCCACCAAGGGGAACACACCACTGGACTCCCACACCAAAGGGCCTAGGGAGGAGGTGGGGAGGGACGGGGAGGGGGGCTCAGACAGCAGTGCCTACGGACCCCCAGATGGCCAGTGTTCACCGCCCCGTACGGAATTGGAGGAGCCGTCATACCTGGCCTGCGACCTCAGGCCCAAGTCCCTGTCCAACAGCCTTATCCACAGCTCTGAGATCAGATCTGTGATCATCAGCCAGGAGTGTGGGGGGATGGAGTGTACCAGTCTAAACCAGCGGGACTCTGGGAACTGAAAGGTCAGGGTCTGGGCCTTGCTCTCATCTGGGTGCCGTGTGATGAGGTCACAGATGAATGACGGAGGGGTTAATTTGTGTCCACCCGGGAAGGTTCCAGACATGCATTGTACTGTATAACCAAAAACCATCAGACATTAGCTATGTATTCTTTTGATTCTGTGGTCTGTTGTTCAAAGTAAATAAAAAAAATGTATGTCCATGGTTCTGACTGCTGTGAGCAGAAGGGGAAGAAAACCATTGCTTTCATGCTATTATGTGTTTTCATGGTATACTGTTCAATTTAGATGTCCGTGTTTTACACAATTCAAGCTCCAATTTTGTGAGGCTGTTGAACTAATTGCTGCTGTTTAAGGTATTGAGTCCTGTCTGCTTCTGTTAAGTGATATGCTTTTGTCTTCACTTACTGTAGTGTATGAGAAACATCCGCTTGGATATATCATTTAAGTGAAATACAACGTGAAGTGTCTTATGAACGTTTAAAGGTCACTGCTCTGGTAAACCAGGGAATGTCCCTTTTCATAAAAAAACATTTGAGGTTCCTGAAAAATCAAGCAGTTTTTTACAAATGTATTTGTAATTTTATCGTCAGTTTATGTGCAAAAAAAGCTGAGCTTTTAAGTGAATATGAGCTACTGTTCTTGTGTGTTGTATTAAATTTGTATACACACGTGCTACAGCAGAACACAGAATGTAATTATTTTTTCACAAATGGAACCCCTAAAGCTATCAGGCTTTATTGTGCCTGAGGATCATAATTATCTCTCCAAGGGATGGTTCAAGGGCTGACATGATTTATCTTGCTTAATCAACTGTCAGGAAAAGCTGCAACCCCACAAACACACACCAAAACGAGCTGTGACTGTTTACAATAGCGGTCGAGACCCCACTCTAGTTAACTTGATATTATCATACTCATTATGCAATCATGACTCAGTCACCTTTCTTTTTAACACCAACTAATTATCTTTAACACCAACTAATTATCTTTAACAGCACACAGATTAAATGAGGGTGGTTTAGTTTATTCAAGGTGTGTCGACCTCAGCCCGCTAGTGTACCTCATTACACAGCAAATCTGCCAAGCCAATGCTGCTTCTATGCTGCTCAAGCATTAAAGTAACTGCCCAGTGAAAATCTCACTTTTAAAAGTTCATATTTGGTTAACTCCAAATAATGTTGTTGACTCGTCCTAAACTCGTATTTGTGGCAGAGGCATAAATTGGAGAAGAAACTGTTAACCCCCCCACCTCAAACAAACTGTTAACCCCCCCACCTCAAACAAACTGTTAACCCCCCCCACCTCAAACAAACTGTTAACCCCCCACCTCAAACAAACTGTTAACCCCCCCACCTCAAACAAACTGTTAACCCCCCCACCTCAAACAAACTGTTAACCCCCCACCTCAAACAAACTGTTAACCCCTGCACCTCAAACAAACTGTTAACCCCCACCTCAAACAAACTGTTAACCCACCCACCTCAAACAAACTGTTAACCCCCGCACCTCAAACAAACTGTTAACCCCCCACCTCAAACAAACTGTTAACCCCCCACCTCAAACAAACTGTTAACCCCCCCACCTCAAACAAACTGTTAACCCCCCCACCTCAAACAAACTGTTTCAAAACTGCTTGCTATTTTCTCATAGAACATGATGTCATCTCCCTGAGGAGGATAAACTGGCCAATCAGCAGTCTAGAGGAATGATGAACAATCAGTCTGTATACTTGCGTGAATATTTTTTATGACGTATACACCCACAACATTCTGTTGTTGGGATATGCCCACACCATTCCAACACAGAAAAGCTGCTTTTTTAACATACTTTATTACCTCTTTTTTTTAAGGAAAACTATTTCACTCATATTGTAAGTAATTATAGGTCATATTTCATAGAAATCTGGAAACACTGATAAGCTACTTGTAACAAGTCTCCAATGTATGTATGGTACAAGGAGATATATTGATGTAGTAGCACTGGCATGCCTGCATTTAAAGCCAGCTGAATCAATGTTCCTCTACCTCTGTACCACACTGAGGAGTATAGAAACAGTTTGACAAGAACCACAAGAAAAAAGCCTCAGTGCAATACAATCCACAGCAGAGGTAAGTACTTCAGGTAAAAGTGATGGACAACAGCAATGATATGGCAGCCCAAAACAAAACATTTGGAACGCCTTCCTAATATTGAGTTGCACCCCCCCCCCCCACTTTTGCCCTCAGAACAGCCTGAATTCGTCGGGGAATGGTGAATACAAGGTGTTGAATGCGTTTCACAGGGATGCTGGCCCATGTCCAATGCTTCCCACAGTTGTGTCAAGTTGGCTGGATGTCCTTTGGGTGATGGACCATTTTTGATACACATGGGAAACTGTTGAGTGTGAGAAACCCAGCAGTGTTGGAGTTCTTGACACACTCAAACCGGTGCGCCTGGCACCTACTACCATACCCCGTTCAAAGGCACTTAAATCTTTTGTCTTGCCCATTCACCCTCTGAATGGCACACACACAATCCATGTCTCAATTGTCTCAAGGCTTGAAAATCCTTCTTTAACCTGTCTCCTCCTCTTCGGCTATACTGATTGAAGTGGAATTAGTAAGTGACATCAATAAGGAATCATAGCTTTCACCTGGATTCACCTGGTCAGTCTGTCATGAAAAGAGCAGGTGTTCCTAATGTTTTGTGCACTCAGTGTATATGGTTGAGCTCTTTACCAACATACCCAGTTATTCCCTCAGCTGTCTGTAACTCTTTCAAACAGTGGAATGGATTCTGCTAGGGCCTGTTTCCGATTTAGGAATGTATGCCTTTCCTACGTACACCTTTTCTACGCACTTCTCAGTATTTGGTATTTATGCCTCGTTCAAAACAACTGGGAACTGGGAACTGGGAACTGGGAACTGGGAAATCTCTGACTTCCGACTTCAGTGCATTCAAAACAACTGGGAAATCGGGGAAAAATACCAGGTCAAATCATGACGTCAGTGATCTTCAGGACGGAAAGTCGGAGTTCTACTCTACTACTCTACAGAGTTCCCAGTTCCCAGTTGTTTTGATCGTGGCATCAGACCACCTTATTCAGTCGCATAAAGCGCTCTGCGTGTGTGGCTACCTCATGCGCTCTGAATACATTTCATTCAACCGCTAAAAACCCCTCCCACTTGCTGGCCAACAGATTTTCTCGTGGCGTTTTCATTCAATAGGGTTTTCAGTACATTTATCAAGACATTTATTTAAATACGGTGTACCTTTTAGTTAGAATTTTCTTGACAGATTACAATATAGTGAGAGAACGGGTTCAGAATTGTAGGGATCAATGAAAGAAAGCCATCTAAATATATGCATATTTGTCTCAGTTTCAGCACCAATACTCTGATCTTGTAGATTATTTAGGTTTAGGAAAATAAAAAAAAAATTAAAAGGAAAGTATTTATGAATCATTAAAAACAAGTTTGGGGAGCCTTTATGCAGGAAAGAAAGAAAACTGTGGTTTGATGCATTCTGACCCATGGTAATGTTGGAAGATTAATGTACACATAATTATAATAGGGAGAATATTGTACAATAGTAGGCTATAACCTCATCTAGTAGACTATACCCTCATCTAGTAGACTATACCCTCATCTAGTAGACTATACCCTCATCTAGTAGACTATACCCTCATCTAGTAGACTATACCCTCATCTAGTAGACTATACCCTCATCTAGTAGACTATACCCTAATCTAGTAGACTATACCCTCATCTAGTAGGATATACCCTCATCTAGTAGACTATACCCTCATCTAGCAGGATATACCCTCATCTAGTAGGATATACCCTCATCTAGTAGACTATACCCTCATCTAGTAGACTATACCCTCATCTAGTAGGATATACCCTCATCTAGTAGACTATACCCTCATCTATTAGACTATACCCTCATCTAGTAGGATATACCCTCATCTAGTAGGATATACCCTCATCTAGTAGACTATACCCTAATCTAGCAGGATATACCCTCATCTAGTAGACTATACCCTCATCTAGTAGACTATACCCTCATCTAGCAGGATATACCCTCATCTAGTAGACTATACACTCATCTAGTAGACTATACCCTCATCTAGTAGGATATACCCTCATCTAGTAGACTATACCCTCATCTAGTAGACTATACCCTAATCTAGTAGACTATACCCTCATCTAGTAGACTATACCCTCATCTAGTAGACTATACCCTCATCTAGTAGACTATACCCTCATCTAGTAAGATATACCCTCATCTAGTAGACTATACCCTCATCTAGTAGACTATACCCTCATCTAGTAGGCTATACCCTCATCTAGTAGACTATACACTCATCTAGTAGGATATACCCTCATCTAGTAGACTATACCCTCATCTAGTAGACTATACCCTCATCTAGTAGACTATACCCTCATCTAGTAGACTATACCCTCATCTAGTAGACTATACCCTCATCTAGTAGGATATACCCTCATCTAGTAGACTATACCCTCATCTAGTAGACTATACCCTCATCTAGTAGGATATACCCTCATCTAGTAGGATATACCCTCATCTAGTAGACTATACCCTCATCTAGTAGACTATACCCTCATCTAGTAGACTATACCCTCATTTAGTAGACTATACCCTCATCTAGTAGACTATACCCTCATTTAGTAGACTATACCCTCATCTAGTAGACTATACCCTCATCTAGTAGACTATACCCTCATCTAGTAGACTATACACTCATCTAGTAGGATATACCCTCATCTAGTAGGATATACCCTCATCTAGTAGACTATACCCTCATCTAGTAGGATATACCCTCATCTAGTAGGATATACCCTCATCTAGTAGACTATACCCTCATCTAGTAGAATATACCCTCATCTAGTAGACTATACCCACATCTAGTAGACTATACACTCATCTAGTAGGATATACCCTCATCTAGTAGACTATACCCTCATCTAGTAGGATATACCCTCATCTAGTAGACTATACCCTCATCTAGTAGGATATACCCTCATCTAGTAGGATATACCCTCATCTAGTAGGATATACCCTCATCTAGTAGACTAGACCCTCATCTAGTAGGATATACCCTCATCTAGTAGGATATACCCTCATCTAGTAGACTATACCCTCATCTAGTAGACTATACCCTCATCTAGTAGACTATACCCTCATCTAGTAGACTATACCCTCATCTAGTAGGATATACCCTCATCTAGTAGACTATACCCTCATCTAGTAGACTATAACCTCATCTAGTAGACTATACCCTCATCTAGTTGGATATACCCTCATCTAGTAGACTATACCCTCATCTAGTAGACTATACCCTCATCTAGTAGGATATACCCTCATCTAGTAGACTATACCCTCATCTAGTAGACTATACCCTCATCTAGCAGGATATACCCTCATCTAGTAGACTATACCCTCATCTAGTAGACTATACCCTCATCTAGTAGGATATACCCTCATCTAGTAGACTATACCCTCATCTAGTAGACTATACCCTCATCTAGTAGACTATACCCTCATCTAGTAGACTATACCCTCATCTAGTAGACTATACCCTCATCTAGTAGGATATACCCTCATCTAGTAGGATATACCCTCATCTAGTAGACTATACCCTCATCTAGTAGGATATACCCTCATCTAGTAGACTATACCCTCATCTAGTAGGATATACCCTCATCTAGTAGGATATACCCTCATCTAGTAGACTATACCCTCATCTAGTAGGATATACCCTCATCTAGTAGACTATACCCTCATCTAGTAGACTATACCCTCATCTAGTAGACTATACCCTCATCTAGTAGACTATACCCTCATCTAGTAGGCTATACCCTCATCTAGTAGACTATACCCTCATCTAGTAGGATATACCCCCATCTAGTAGACTATACCCTCATCTAGTAGACTATACCCTCATCTAGTAGACTATACCCTCATCTAGTAGACTATACCCTCATCTAGTAGGATATACCCTCATCTAGTAGATTATACCCTCATCTAGTAGGATATACCCTCATCTAGTAGGATATACCCTCATCTAGTAGACTATACCCTCATCTAGTAGAATATACCCTCATCTAGTAGACTATACCCACATCTAGTAGGATATACCCTCACCTAGTAGACTATACCCTCATCTAGTAGACTATACCCTCATCTAGTAGGATATACCCTCATCTAGTAGACTATACCCTCATCTAGTAGAATATACCCTCATCTAGTAGACTATACCCACATCTAGTAGGATATACCCTCATATAGTAGGATATACCCTCATCTAGTAGACTATACCCTCATCTAGTAGAATATACCCTCATCTAGTAGACTATACCCTCATCTAGTAGGATATACCCTCATCTAGTAGACTATACCCTCATCTAGTAGACTATACCCTCATCTAGTAGGATATACCCTCATCTAGTAGGATATACCCTCATCTAGTAGACTATACCCTCATCTAGCAGGATATACCCTCATCTAGTAGACTATACCCTAATCTAGTAGACTATACCCTCATCTAGTAGACTATAACCTCATCTAGTAGACTATACCCTCATCTGGTAGACTATACCCTCATCTAGTAGGATATACCCTCATCTAGTAGACTATACCCTAATCTAGTAGACTATACCCTCATCTAGTAGACTATAACCTCATCTAGTAGACTATACCCTCATCTAGTAGACTATACCCTCATCTAGTAGACTATACCCTCATCTAGTAGACTATACCCTAATCTAGTAGACTATACCCTAATCTAGCAGGATATACCCTCATCTAGTAGACTATACCCTCATCTAGTAGACTATACCCTCATCTAGTAGACTATACCCTCATCTAGTAGGATATACCCTCATCTAGTAGACTATACCCTCATCTAGTAGACTATACCCTCATCTAGTAGACTATACCCTCATCTAGTAGACTATACCCTCATCTAGTAGACTATACCCTCATCTAGTAGATTATACCCTCATCTAGTAGACTATACCCTCATCTAGTAGACTATACCCTCATCTAGTAGACTATACCCTCATCTAGTAGACTATACCCTCATCTAGTAGACTATACCCTCATCTAGTAGATTATACCCTCATCTAGTAGACTAGACCCTCATCTAGTAGACTATACCCTCATCTAGTAGACTATACCCTCATCTAGTAGGATATACCCTCATCTAGTAGACTACACCCTCATCTAGTAGGATATACCCTCATCTAGTAGACTATACCCTCATCTAGTAGACTATACCCTCATCTAGTAGACTATACCCTCATCTAGTAGACTATACCCTCATCTAGTAGACTATACCCTCATCTAGTAGACTATACCCTCATCTAGTAGACTACACCCTCATCTAGTAGGATACACCCTCATCTAGTAGACTATACCCTCATCTAGTAGACTATACCCTCATCTAGTAGGATATACCCTCATCTAGTAGACTATACCCTCATCTAGTAGACTATACCCTCATCTAGTAGACTATACCCTCATCTAGTAGACTATACCCTCATCTAGTAGACTATACCCTCATCTAGTAGACTATACCCTCATCTAGTAGACTACACCCTCATCTAGTAGGATATACCCTCATCTAGTAGACTATACCCTCATCTAGTAGACTACACCCTCATCTAGTAGGATATACCCTCATCTAGTAGACTATACCCTCATCTAGTAGACTATACCCTCATCTAGTAGGATATACCCTCATCTAGTAGACTATACCCTAATCTAGTAGACTATACCCTCATCTAGTAGACTATACCCTCATCTAGTAGACTACACCCTCATCTAGTAGGATATACCCTCATCTAGTAGACTATACCCTCATCTAGTAGACTATACCCTCATCTAGTAGGATATACCCTCATCTAGTAGACTATACCCTAATCTAGTAGACTATACCCTCATCTAGTAGACTATAACCTCATCTAGTAGACTATACCCTCATCTAGTAGGATATACCCTCATCTAGTAGACTATACCCTCATCTAGTAGACTATACCCTCATCTAGTAGACTATACCCTCATCTAGTAGACTATACCCTCATCTAGTAGACTACACCCTCATCTAGTAGACTATACCCTCATCTAGTAGACTATACCCTCATCTAGTAGGATATACCCTCATTTAGTAGACTATACCCTCATCTAGTAGACTATACCCTCATCTAGTAGACTATACCCTCATCTAGTAGACTATACCCTCATCTAGTAGGATATACCCTCATCTAGTAGACTATACCCTAATCTAGTAGACTATACCCTCATCTAGTAGACTATACCCTCATCTAGTAGACTATACCCTCATCTAGTAGACTACACCCTCATCTAGTAGGATATACCCTCATCTAGTAGACTATACCCTCATCTAGTAGACTATACCCTCATCTAGTAGGATATACCCTCATCTAGTAGACTATACCCTAATCTAGTAGACTATACCCTCATCTAGTAGACTATAACCTCATCTAGTAGACTATACCTCATCTAGTAGGATATACCCTCATCTAGTAGACTATACCCTCATCTAGTAGACTATACCCTCATCTAGTAGACTATACCCTCATCTAGTAGACTATACCCTCATCTAGTAGACTACACCCTCATCTAGTAGACTATACCCTCATCTAGTAGACTATACCCTCATCTAGTAGATTATACCCTCATCTAGTAGACTATACCCACATCTAGTAGATTATACCCTCATCTAGTAGACTATACCCTCATCTAGTAGATTATACCCTCATCTAGTAGACTATACCCTCATCTAGTAGATTATACCCTCATCTAGTAGACTATACCCACATCTAGTAGACTATACCCTCATCTAGTAGATTATACCCTCATCTAGTAGACTATACCCTCATCTAGTAGACTATACCCTCATCTAGTAGACTATACCCTCATCTAGTAGACTATACCCTCATCTAGTAGACTATACCCTCATCTAGTAGACTATACCCTCATCTAGTAGACTAGACCCTCATCTAGTAGGCTATACCCTCATCTAGTAGATTATACCCTCATCTAGTAGACTATACCCTCATCTAGTAGACTAGACCCTCATCTAGTAGGCTATACCCTCATCTAGTAGACTATACCCTCATCTAGTAGACTATACCCTCATCTAGTAGACTATACCCTCATCTGGTAGACTATACCCTCATCTATTTCCTGCACTAAACATGGAACTGTGTGATGACACGGCTAAGTATTGCGCCATGCGTTTGGTTCAAACTGTTATGGCTTGGTATGCGCACCGCTCCATAATTATTTATTAGCTTACCTGTCTTTAAAAAACATATATATTATCAACTGTTACTAATGATCCTCAGCAAGAACCACACGGCCGTGACGGCGTTTACAGAGGAAGCAAATGAAGGTAAACAAAACAATGTAATGAAATGGAATGATAATGTAGACTATACCAACTGAAGGGAACTAACAGTAAATTGGCTGTTAATATGTCTGGTTATGAGACCTACTGACGGACGATACCGATAGTGGCTAATATTTAACATGATAGAAATAGGAAACAGAGAAAGTCTGGGTAGCCTATAATTAAGACATTCCACAGTGCCCATCCCTGCAAGTTAAAGTTGTAAATCACAATGCATGGAGTATGGTGTTATTTCTATGTGAAAAAAATTAAAGTAGATGCTTTTTCTACTTGGAACCGATAGGTTCGCTGGACCTTATTCATGGTTTGCTCGCATGTAAAGGTGGTGGAATTATGATGGAATTAAGTCAAGGTCATAATACGGTGTATCCGTAGACACACCTCCGCCACACCTTTAATGTATTCGATCTCCACCCCGAACGAATAGCGGTGAACAGCACGCTATTCTCATGCTGAAGTTCAAGGTCAGAATACGCATAGAGAAAGTGGATAAAAAGGGAACTACGTTCCAATTCACACTTAACTCGGGTCGGAAGGAATCACAGGGGAACTTGAATCCCTTGAGGCTCATCTGGTTCTGATACAACAGGCTACTCCAGTGCTCCTCTGCTGGCTATTCACACAATGTTTTTGTTATTATGACGCATTGATTTCTAGTTAGATCACCACACGCGTCAGCAGCCTCTAAAAAAAGGCTGTGTTTCACAATAGCCAAATGATCCCAATGAATTGATGTTTCTATTTTCTGCTGTCTCTTATCTGAAGCAGTAGAAGATATGTGACTTCTGTGTGTCATCTCACTGGGAACGCCACAAGTGCTGGTTTTCTGGATAACAGGATCCTGTCATGTTCCCTCCTCAGGGGAAAACAAATTCATTTTGATTTTGATTTGCATTTGTTTTCGTTACTAGTATTGACACAATTCCAGACCGAGATGTTGCTGCTCAGCAGGCAGCTCTGATGAGCTCATCTGCATAAGTTGAAATACTCTTTGAGGGGGAAATTGCGTGGGTCACCGTAACAGATTCCAATTAAAATGGCAGGAACTAACATCACATCTCTCGCCCTCCACTACTTTAGTCCCCAGAATTTTTAAACACTAGAAAGGAAAAAATAGGTGATAGCAGAATGTCAATCTGAAAGTACTCAAACAATTTGGTCACATTTACCCCCTGAGATCCTTTAAGATATCTCTTACTCTCAACAAATGGCTACAGGTTAAACTCTCAAGTCAGCTGCAATTATGCAAAATGTGTTCTTTGAAGAAAACACTCCTTTAATTGACACCGTGCGACAACATGAAGTGGTGTTGAGGAGTGCTGAATGCAGATTATGGACAGGCAGAGCACACACTGTAGGATGGATGAACATGCCTTGTCTCTCACAATGATTACAGTCAGAGTGAATAGGAATTACAGACAATGAAAGCGATCTCTGTAATAACCCCATTCTTCACCATTTTACACAAATGATTTATTCAGATGAAAAAGGACCATTCAGTTGTGATAAATTGACATGCTTACCCTGAGCACATAAGCTTTTAATTCAATAACACATAGGCGATAAAAGTTTGTCTTTACCTACACCAAATGCTTTGGGAAATGGTTCCGCTTGGTTGAAAGCTGCTGGTGGAGAAAAACCCTGAGAGCATGTCATAAACAATATTGAGAGAGTACCTTCCCTTCAAGTTAAAAACACCAGTCAACATTAGTCAGCCCATAGAGACTCTCTTTTTCAAGTTAAAAACACCAGTCAACATTAGTCAGTCCATAGAGACTCTCTTTTTCAAGTTAAAAACACCAGTCAACATTAGTCAGCCCATAGAGACTCTCTTTTCCAAGTTAAAAACACCAGTCAACATTAGTCAGCCCATAGAGTACCTTCCCTTCAAGCTAAAAACACAAGTCAACATTAGTCAGCCCATAGAGTACCTTCCCTTCAAGCTAAAAACACAAGTCAACATTAGTCAGCCCATAGAGACTCTATTTTTCAAGTTAAAAACACCAGTCAACATTAGTCAGCCCATAGAGACTCTCTTTTTCAAGTTAAAAACACCAGTCAACATTAGTCAGCCCATAGAGACTCTCTTTTTCAAGTTAAAAACACCAGTCAACATTAGTCAGCCCAAAGAGACCTTCTTTCTCAAGTTAAAAACACCAGTCAACATTAGTCAGCCCAAAGAGCCCTTCTTTTTCAAGTTAAAAACACCAGTAAACATTAGTCAACCCAAAGAGCCCTTCTTTTTCCAATCCTCCTTTCGACATGTCTATTTTTCGCTGACGTGTAAATGGAAGAATTTTGTCATAAGAATGATCTAAGTGTTGAAGTAAGGAAACTTTCAGCTGATATGACTGGACAAAAAAAACTAGAGTATCGTGAAGGTTTATTGTCTGTTTTTTTTTACAGCATTTCCAAGACTGTGGACTCTAGAGGCTTTTGCAAACCCTCAGGATTTCACTAGGGTAGAGAGAGTATTTATCCACAATGTGTTTACACACTGGAAGTAAATTGAAAAAGAACTAGTAGTGGTGCTAAGTCTTTTATTCTTAGAAGATCACGACACTGTTGACTACATGTTGTTTTCAGCCTCACCCCTGGGAATTAACATCCGTTTTATAGACCCTGTCTAATGCAAGAGAGATGGAGGAAAAACACTTGAGTCCACATCCATCCTTTCTTAAGTGCTTGTTAGAATTGTGTTACTGGTGGCTTTTCCCCACTGGGAAGTGTTGCAATGCAGCTCCAACCTGTCAATCAACGCTAAGTGTTACAGATCAAGACAGGATAAAGAATCAGGGATGTTTCAGCTCAACTTCTGATGGGCTCCTTTGTGGGTCAAAACATCAATTTCTCTCTTACTGCTGTCCTCTGTAGAGTAAAGTAGTAGAGTAGTAGAGTAGAGTAGTAGAGTAGAGTAGTAGAGTAGAGTAGAGTAGTATAGTAGAGTAGTAGAGTAGAGTAGTAGAGTAGTAGAGTAGAGTAGAGTAGTATAGTAGAGTAGTAGAGTAGAGTAGTAGAGTAGTAGAGTAGAGTAGAGTAGTATAGTAGAGTAGTATAGTAGAGTAGTAGAGTAGTAGAGTAGAGTAGAGTAGTAGAGTAGAGTAGTAGAGTAGTATAGTAGAGTAGTAGAGTAGAGTAGAGTAGTAGAGTAGAGTAGTATAGTAGAGTAGTAGAGTAGTAGAGTAGAGTAGAGTAGTAGAGTAGAGTAGTAGAGTAGAGTAGAGTAGTATAGTAGAGTAGTAGAGTAGTAGAGTAGTAGAGTAGTAGAGTAGTAGAGTAGAGTAGTAGAGTAGAGTAGTAGAGTAGAGTAGTAGAGTAGAGTAGAGTAGTATAGTAGAGTAGTAGAGTAGTAGAGTAGTAGAGTAGTAGAGTAGTAGAGTAGTATAGTAGTAGAGTAGTAGAGTAGTATAGTAGTAGAGTAGAGTAGTAGAGTAGTAGAGTAGTAGAGTAGAGTAGTAGAGTAGAGTAGAGTAGTATAGTAGAGTAGTAGAGTAGTAGAGTAGTAGAGTAAAGTAGAGTAGTAGAGTAAAGTAGAGTAGTAGAGTAGTAGAGTAGTATAGTAGAGTAGTAGAGTAGTATAGTAGAGTAGTAGAGTAGTAGAGTAGTAGAGTAAAGTAGAGTAGTAGAGTAAAGTAGAGTAGTAGAGTAGTAGAGTAGTAGAGTAGTAGAGTAGTAGAGTAGAGTAGTAGAGTAGTAGAGTAGTATAGTAGAGTAGTAGAGTAGTATAGTAGTAGAGTAGTAGAGTAGTATAGTAGTAGAGTAGTAGAGTAGTATAGTAGTAGAGTAGAGTAGTAGAGTAGTAGAGTAGTAGAGTAGAGTAGTAGAATATAGTAGAGTAGTATAGTAGAGTAGTAGAGTAGTAGAGTAGTAGAGTAGTAGAGTGGAGTAGTAGAGTAGTAGAGTAGAGTAGTAGAGTAGAGGTAGAGTAGTATAGTAGAGTAGTAGAGTAGTAGAGTAGTAGAGTAGAGTAGTAGAGTAGTAGAGTAGTAGAGTAGAGTAGTAGAGTAGAGTAGAGTAGTATAGTAGAGTAGTAGAGTAGTAGAGTAGTAGAGTAGTAGAGTAGAGTAGAGTAGTATAGTAGAGTAGTAGAGTAGTAGAGTAGTAGAGTAGTAGAGTAGTAGAGTAGTAGAGTAGTAGAGTAGTAGAGTAGTAGAGTAAAGTAGAGTAGTAGAGTAAAGTAGAGTAGTATAGTAGTAGAGTAGTAGAGTAGTAGAGTAGTAGAGTAGAGTAGTAGAGTAGTAGAGTAGTATAGTAGAGTAGTAGAGTAGTATAGTAGTAGAGTAGTAGAGTAGTAGAGTAAAGTAGTAGAGTAGAAGTCGAGTAGTAGAGTAAAGTAGAGTAGTAGGGTAGAGTGGTAGAGTAGAAGTAGAGTAGTATAGTAGAGTAGTAGAGTAGTAGAGTAGTATAGTAGAGTAGTAGAGTAGTAGAGTAGTAGAGTAGTAGAGTAGAGTAGTAGAGTAGAGATGAGTAGCAGAGTAGACTACAGTAGAAGAGGAGAGTAGTAGAGTAGAGTAGAGATGTAAAGTACAGTAGAGTAGTATAAAGTAGACTACAGTAGTAGAGCAGAGATGAGTAGTAGAGTAGAGTAGTAGAGTAGAGTATAAAGTAGTAGAGTAGAGTAGTATAGAGTAGACTACAGTAGATGAGTAGAGTAGTAGAGTAGAGTAGTAGAGTATAGCAGAGTAGTATAGAAGTAGAATAGTAGAAAATAGAAGAGTAGTAGAGTAGAGTAGAGTAGTAGAGTAGTAGAGTAGTAGAGTAGAGCAGTATAGTAGAGTAGTAGAGTAGTAGAGTAGTAGAGTAGTAGAGTAGTAGAGTAGTAGAGTAGAGTAGTAGAGTAGTAGAGTAGTAGAGTAGTAGAGTAGTAGAGTGGAGTAGTAGAGTAGTAGAGTAGTAGAGTAGAGCAGTAGAGTAGAGTAGTAGAGTATAGCAGAGTAGTATAGAAGTAGAATAGTAGAAAATAGAAGAGTAGTAGAGTAGAGTAGTAGAGTAGTAGAGTAGTAGAGTAGTAGAGTGGAGTAGTAGAGTAGTAGAGTAGTAGAGTAGTAGAGTGGAGTAGTAGAGTAGTAGAGTAGTAGAGTAGTAGAGTGGAGTAGTAGAGTAGTAGAGTAGTAGAGTAGTAGAGCAGTAGAGTGGAGTAGTAGAGTAGTAGAGTAGTAGAGTAGTAGAGTAGAGTAGAGTAGTAGAGGGGAGTAGTAGAGTAGTAGAGTAGTAGAGGGGAGTAGTAGAGTAGTAGAGTAGAGTAGTAGTTTAGAGTAATATAGTATAGTAGTATAGTAGAGTGGAGTAGCAGAATAGAGTAGAGTAGTAGAGTAGAGTAGTAGAGTAGTAGAGTAGTAGAGTAAATTAGAGTAGTAGAGTAGTAGAGTGGAGTAGAGTAGACTAAACTAGAGTAGTACAGTAGAGTAATAGAGTACAGTAGAGTTACTGGTGATACTTTTGGTAAGGTAACTAGTAACTGTAACGGATGACATTTAGAAAGTAACCTACCCAACCCTGAGTAGGGTAGAGTAGAGTAGAGTAATGTATACCAGTCTTTATTATCCCTGAGGGGCAATTCATTTTGCAGCACATACTAATGGACACAAAATACACACAAAATAAACCATATACAGCCCTGTACACAAGAAGTAGACCTGTAAACCAAACATGACTAGAGAGTCAGTCCTCTTCAGTACATGACTAGAGAGTCAGTCCTCTTCAGTACATGAGTAGAGAGTCAATCCTCTTCAGTACATGAGTAGAGAGTCAGTCCTCTTCAGTACATGACTAGAGAGTCAGTCCACTTTCAATGCATGACTAGAGAGTCAGTCCTCTTCAGTACATGAGTAGAGAGTCAGTCCTCTTCAGTACATGAGTAGAGAGTCAGTCCTCTTCAGTACATGACTAGAGAGTCAGTCCTCTTCAGTGCATGACTAGAGAGTCAGTCCTCTTCAGTACATGAGTAGAGAGTCAGTCCTCTTCAGTACATGAGTAGAGAGTCAGTCCTCTTCAGTACATGAGTAGAGAGTCAGTCCTCTTCAGTACATGAGTAGAGAGTCAGTCCTCTTCAGTACATGAGTAGAGAGTCAGTCCTCTTCAGTACATGACTAGAGAGTCAGTCCTCTTCAGTAGATGAGTAGAGAGTCAGTCCTCTTCAGTACAGGACTATAGAGTCAGTCCTCTTCAGTACATATTCTGTACCTTTCTACTTCAGAGACAAAGTGTGTCAACATCTGAATGTACAGCACAGTAAGACTGTTCTTCAACCTCTTTTCTATCACAGCATGTAGGCCAGGGATGGCCAATGGGTGGGACCCCCTTTTGAAGGCCCTAGGCTCGAATTTCCCCCCCAAAAAATTATTATTATTATTGTTTTTATCATGACTCAGGATAAGACCCAGATGCAGACAGTTCGAAATAGCAAAAGTTTATTTACAAAAACAGGGGGCAGGCAAACGACAGGTCAAGGGCAGGCAGAGGTCAGAAAATCCAGAGCAAAATCCAGAGTCCGAAAGGAACAGAAACGGCAGGCAGGCTCAGGGTCGGGGCAGGCAGAGGTCGGTAATCCAGAACACTGTCACAAGGCACAGAACGGCAGGCAGGCTGAGGGTCAGGACAGGCAGAATGGTCAAAACCGGGAAAAACTGTAAACGGGCTAGAGCAAAACAGGAGTACGGGAAAAAACGTCGGTAGGCTTGACGAGACAAGACGAACTGGCAACAGACAAACAGGGCAGGCAGGGGGTCAGATTCCGGGTCGAGAGCCAAACCCAATCACCCGGTACAAAGACAGGGGCCTCCCTGCGGTGGCGGTCAGCGTTGGCCTTCCGGCGACGTACGGCGCGTTGGAGGTCGACGTGGGCAGCGTTCCACGTCTCCTCCGCGCGGCGAAACCAGTCATCCACCGCAGGAGCCTCGGTCTGGCTCTGACGCCACAGTGCCAGAACCGGCTGATAACCTAAAACACATTGAAATGGCGTTAGGTTAGTGGAGGAGTGGCGGAGAGAGTTCTGGGCATATTCGGCCCATGGCTAGAACACCGACCACTCCCTCGGCCGGTCCTGGAGGTAGGACCGCAGGAACCTACCCACATCCTGATTCACCCATTCCACCTGCCCATTAGACTCGGGGTGAAAACCAGACGTTCCATGAACGCCTTCAAGACCCCGGATGTGAACTGGGGACCCCAGTCAGACACTATGTCCTCTGGCACCCCGTAGTTCCCGGAAGACGAGTGTAAACAGGGCCTCCGCGGTCTGCAGGGCCGTGGGGAGACCCGGGCAGAGGAAGGAGGCAGCAGGCTTTGGAAAAGCGGTCCACAACGACCAGGATGGTGGTGTTACCTTGAGAGAGGGCAAGATCAGTAAGGAAGTCAATACACAAGTGGGACCATGGCCGTTGTGGAACTGGTAAGGGCTGTAACTTACCCGCTGAGAGGTGCCTAGGTGCCTTAGTCTGGGCGCACACCGAGCAGAAGGAGACATACATCCTCACTTCCTTAGCCAAGGTAGGCCATCAGTACATTCCGGTCAGACAGCGCACTGTACGACCGATACCTGAGTGACCAGAGGAGAGGGACGTGTATGTCCAATAGATCAGACGGTCACGGACAAGAGAAGGCATGTACTGCATCCCAGCTGGACACTGAGGTGGCGATGATTCTGTGCATAAAAGGGTGTTTCGCCCCCTTGAGCCAGTGCCTCCACATGGTCAGGGCTCGGACAATAGCCAACAGCTTCCAATCACCAACGTCGTAGTTTTGCTCCGCCGGGCTGAGCTACTTGGAGAAGAAGGCACAGGGTTGGAGCTTGGGTGGCGTGCCCGAGCGTTGAGATATGACAGCGCCTATCCCTACCTCGGACGCATCCACCTCCACTACGAATGGTAGTGATGGATCGGGATGGGCCAGTACCGGGACTGAGGTGAACAGAACCCTCAGGTTACTGAAGGCCCTGTTAGCCTCAGCAGACCAGCGGAGCCGGGATGGCCCACCCTTCAACAGAGATGTGATGGGAGCTGCGACCTTGCCAAAGCCACGGATAAACCTCCGATAGTAGTTGGCAAAGCCAATAAAGCTTTGCACCTCCTCAACCGTGGATAGAGTTGGCCAATTACGCACGGCTGAAATGCGATCTCCCTCCATCTCCACACCTGAGGTGGTAATGCGGTATCCGAGGAAGGAGACGGACTGTTGGGAAAACAGTTTCAACAGTCGGGCTAGCACTTTGCGAACCAGGGACACATGCACGTGTAGCGGAATACACCAGAATGTGTATCATTGTAGACCACTACACCACGACCAAGCATGTCCCGAAACACCTCGTTCACAAAGGACTGGAAGACGGATGGAGCATTCATCAAACCGTAAGGCATCACCAGGTATTCATAATGACCCGTGGTGGTACTGAATGCCGTCTTCCACTCGTCCCCCTCTCGGACACGCACCAGGTTGTACGCACTCCGGAGATCAAATTTTGTGAAGAAGCGCGCCCCATGCATTGACTCGAATCACAGATGGAATGAGGGGTAAAGGATAACTGTAACGTATTGTCCCCTTGTTCAGTGCTCGGTAATCAATGCAAGGTCTTTGTTCTTCACAAAAAATAAACTAGAGGAGGCAGGCGAAGTGGAGGGACATATGAACCCCTGGAGCAGGGACTCGGAGAACTACAGTATGTATCCATAGCCTCCGTTTCAGCCTGCGACAGGGGATACACATGACTCCTGGGAGGCACACCGTCTACCCGGAGGTTTATCATGCAATCCCCTGCCCGATGAGGTGGTAATTTGGTCGCCTGCGTTTTGGAAAACCTGTGCGCCAAATCGAGGTACTCGGGGGGGAATGTGCACGGTGGAGGTAGTGTCTTGGCTTTCCACCGTGGTTGCACCAACGGAAACACCTAGACACCTACCCTGACCACCCCGTGAGAACCCTCTGCGGCTATGAAAAGGTGGGGTTGTGTACATTTTAGTCATTTTAGCAGACGCTCTTATTCAGAGCGACTTACAGTTAGTGAGTGCATACATTTTTCATACTGGCCCCCCGTGGGAATCGAACCCACAACCCTGGCATTGCAAGCACCATGCTCTACCAACTGAGCTACAGGAGGCCTAGTGTAGTGCTAACCAGGGAAGACCTAACACAACAGGTAAATCAGGAGACTCAATCATTTAAATAAAAAAAAGTGACTTGCTCTCTGTGAGTCTTGTGCGTAACCATAGTGACTGGTGCTGTAACTTCCCTAACGAACCCGGACCCTAATGGTCGACTGTCAAGTTCTCTGATGGGGAGTGGAATGGATAGGGGAACCAATGTAATGCCTAGACTATGTGCAAATGACCTGTCCATAAAGTTCCCAGCTGCGCCTGAATCGACCAGCGCCTTAAACTAGGGAACTACTGTGTAATCAGGAAAGTGGATGTGTAGGGTAAAGTATGCAGCAGATGGCTCTGAACAAGTGTGTGTGTTCGATACCTAGGGTGATGCGAGAGTGCCCTGCCCCTGCCGCCTCCAGACCCAAAAGAACGCTGAAGACAGCGTGCAGGAGAGAGTGACACTGGCGCTGTCGTCCTCCGCTCTCCTGGATCGGCAGGCCCCTTCCAGGACGTCCTCTAGCAGCCAGCAGTTTGTCCAACTGGTTGATCGAAGGACAACATGGTGTCCCTGCAGGCTAGCTCCCTTCGGACATCCTCTCGTAGATGGCACCGGAAGTGGTCGATGAGGGCCCGCTCATTCCACCCGGACCCAGCCGTTAGAGTCCGAAACTCCAGGGATAAGTCCTGCGCAGTCGTCGTCCCCTGCCTCAGATGGACCAGCCGCTCGCCAGCCTCTCTACCTTTGGGCGGGTGGTCGAAGACTGCCCGGAAGAGGCGAGCGAACTCCCCGTAGTTGTCCAACGTGGCTCCTCCTTCACTCCAAACCGCGTTGGCCCTCTCCAGGGCTTTCCCCGAGAGACAGGAGACGAGGGCGGACACCTTCTCCCACTCCGATGGAGCCAGGCTGATGTTTGAATAATATAGCTCCAGTTGTAGGTGGAATCCCTGGCAGAGAGCAGTTGTCCCGTCTAAATCCCGTGGTCAGGATATATAGATCCCTCTGGGTGCTGGGGTGTGGGTGGCTGCATCTGGTCGCCCAGCTGGTCCCGACAGATCGGGTCCTCTTCTCTCCAGGCGTTGGACGACCTGGAGAACCCAATCCATCGCTTCTCCCAAGCTGGCTAGCATCGTAGAATGCTTCCGGACCCGTGCCACGACTCCAGGCATGTGCTCCTCTCCTGCTGACTCCATCGCGGGTGTGTGATTCTGTGATGGGTGATTTGAAGGAGTCAGGCGCACTGGAACCAACAAGGCACACGGGGAAAAAATTACCTGGCGATACAAAATACAAGGAGGTCCACCGAGCTTCACTATCCTTCACAATAAACAATCACAAATAAAGACAAGGGGGGGGCAGAGGGAACACTTATATAGTTACTGATGAAGGGATATGAACCAGGTGTGTGTAATAAACAAGACAAAACAAATGGAATGATGAGATGAGGAGTGGCAGTGGCTAGAAGGCCGGTGACGCTGAACGCCGAAGCCTGCCCAAACAAGGAGGGGAGGCAGCCTCTGAGGAAGTCCTGACAGCTGCCAGACTAGAACAGACATACGTTAAATAGAAGGCCCTGATTATGCATTGCCTGGTGGGCTAGGACTGTTCTATCCCGGTAAGATAGAAGGTGCTTTTCTCACAGGATACAAGATAGGAGGCCTATTATGAAGAAAGACAGTACACCTTTGTACTGTTCTAACGTTGACGGAAGGTTCATGCTTTAATGGAACTTTTCAATGACGTGATCCATCAAACTGTTTCTATTTAAACTCTAAACTTGTCTCCTCTCCCATTTTGACAAAGGGGATGTGCATAACAACCCTTTAACTACACTTTAATGGTGGAGTGAAAAGACGAGTCCATATTCATGTGACCTTGAACTGTCAGAACAATATTCTCTGAAAAACCTGATATGACATTGTGTCCCGCGTTATTCTGTGAATGGATTCCAATCAACGCATCATTAATGGCTTTGGAGTGGAGCCAGTCACTCATGACACCGTGCTTTATAGCGTTGCCGGAAATCTCCGCTCTGAAATGAAGGGGTCAAAGATATTTACAGTGAAGCCATTTTCTGACTAGAGGATAGGGCCTTTTCTCAATTTGATTTACTCAACTCCAGCCTCCTCTCTCCTCCGTCCTCTCTTGCCTCCTCTTGAAAAAGGTCTAAGGTAATCGAGGAGAGGCGACGAGGAGAGGGAACTTGGATGAAAATGTGCTTGTATGAAATGAGGCTCTCCTCCACTCTTGCGTCATCAGGTAAATGACGTTTACAGGGGTAGATCACAAAATAAGTGATCAAAACAAATTAAATTCGTTTTGCATTTTACAGATAAAACGATACGTAACATATTGTTTTTAAACGTGAGCATGCTTTTCTCCTCCGACAAAACAACAGCTGATTCAACTCTTCCGCGAAAGACTCATGTAGGATGTCTATCGAGGAGGGGAGGACACTCTTCCGTTCGCCTACTAACGAATTTACATCTCCTCAACGACTTATCAGTTTCTGGGTCACAGAGGAGAGAAAGCGGAGGAGAGAGGGAGACAGACTTTTGCCCAAAAAGAGAAAAGGCCTATGTTTGATTAATGACTGTCTTTCCCTGAAAAGTAATCTGGGTAATCCAAAGGAATAATCATCTAATTCATGTGAAACCAGAGAGTGGCCACAGGGAGGGAAATTAGCAGCTGCAGTGTGTTCACAGATGGCAAATGAATCACACATCTCTATGACTGATCTAAATACTAGGACCTTGTGACATCCATCACTCTAATGGAACGGCACTCATGCCTATACACCCTTGTGGTATGACTCATTCACCTAGAGCAGTGCTTCATATTACTGCTACTTTTAAGTGCTTTTAAAAAGCTTGTACCCTTTACTTCTGAAGTGTTAGTGTTACTCCTCCCCTCTGTGGAAAGGTAAGTCTCTCACGAACACGTACTGTACGTGTTGGTTGTTTTGTTCTAGGACGCCCACAAGCCTCACAAGACTCGTCTGAACGTCCCCAGTTCCAGTTTTTAAAAATGAATGGAAGTACAGTATACAGTGGGGGAAAAAAGTATTTAGTCAGCCACCAATTGTGCAATTTCTCCTACTTAAAAAGATGAGAGAGGCCTGTAATTTTCATCATAGGTACACGTCAACTATGAGAGACAAAATGAGGGAAAAAAATCCAGAAAATCACATTGTAGGATTTTTTATGAATTTATTTGCAAATTATGGTAGAAAATAAGTATTTGGTCAATAACAAAAGTTTCTCAATACTTTGTTATATACCCTTTGTTGGCAATAAAACAGGTCAAACGTTTTCTGTAAATCTTCACAAGGTTTTCACACACTGTTGCTGGTATTTTGGCCCATTCCTCCATGCAGATCTCCTCTAGAGCAGTGATGTTTTGGGGCTGTCGCTGGGCAACACAGACTTTCAACTCCCTCCAAAGATTTTCTATGGGGTTGAGATCTGGAGACTGGCTAGGCCACTCCAGGCCCTTGAAATGCTTCTTACGAAGCCACTCCTTCGTTGCCCGGGCGGTGTGTTTGGGATCATTGTCATGCTGAAAGACCCAGCCACATTTCATCTTCAATGCCCTTGCTGATGGAAGGAGGTTTTCACTCAAAATCTCACGATACATGGCCCCATTCAATCTTTCCTTTACACGGATCAGTCGTCCTGGTCCCTTTGCAGAAAAACAGCCCCAAAGCATGATGGGGAAAAAAAGTATTTAGTCAGCCACCAATTGTGCAAGTTCTCCCACTTAAAAAGATGAGAGAGGCCTGTCATTTTCACCATAGGTACACGTCAACTATGACAGACAAATTGAGAATTTTTTGTAGGATTGTAGGATTTTTAATGAATTTATTTGCAAATTATGGTGGAAAATAAGTATTTGGTCACCTACAAACAAGCAAGATTTCTGGCTCTCACAGACCTGTAACTTCTTCTTTAAGAGGCTCCTCTGTCCTCCACTTGTTACCTGTATTAATGGCACCTGTTTGAACTTGTTATCAGTATAAAAGACACCTGTCCACAACCTCAAACAGTCACACTCCAAACTCCACTATGGCCAAGACCAAAGAGCTGTCAAAGGACGCCAGAAACTAAATTGTAGACCTGCACCAGGCTGGGAAGACTGAATCTGCAATAGGTAAGCAGCTTGGTTTGAAGAAATCAACTGTGGGAGCAATTATTAGGAAATGGAAGACATACAAGACCACTCATAATCTCCCTCGATCTGGGGCTCCATGCAAGATCTCACCCCGTGGGGTCAAAATGATCACAAGAACGGTGAGCAAAAATCCCAGAACCACACGGGGGGACCTAGTGAATGACCTGCAGAGAGCTGGGACCAAAGTAACAAAGCCTACCATCAGTAACACACTACGCCGCCAGGGATTCAAATCCTGCAGTGCCAGACGTGTCCCCCTGCTTAAGCCAGTACATGTCCAGGCCCGTCTGAAGTTTGCTAGAGTAGAACATTTTGGTAAAAACTCAACTCGTCGTGTTTGGAGGACAAAGAATGCTGAGTTGCATCCAAAGAACACCATACCTACGGTGAAGCATGGGGGTGGAAACATCATGCTTTGGGGCTGTTTTTCTGCAAAGGGACTAGGACGACTGATCCGTGTAAAGGAAAGAATGAATGGGGCCATGTATCATGAGATTTTGAGTGAAAACCTCCTTCCATCAGCAAGGGCATTGAAGATGAAACGTGGCTGGGTCTTTCAGCATGACAATGATCCCAAACACACCGCCCGGGCAACGAAGGAGTGGCTTCCTAAGAAGCATTTCAAGGTCCTGGAGTGGCCTAGCCAGTCTCCAGATCTCAACCCCATAGAAAATCTTTGGAGGGAGTTGAAAGTCCGTGTTGCCCAGCGACAGCCCCAAAACATCACTGCTCTAGAGGAGATCTGCATGGAGGAATGGGCCAAAATACCAGCAACAGTGTGTGAAAACCTTGTGAAGACTTACAGAAAACGTTTGACCTGTGTCATTGCCAACAAAGGGTATATAACAAAGTATTGAGAAACTTTTGTTATTGACCAAATACTTATTTTCCACCATAATTTGCAAATAAATTCATAAAAATCCTACAATGTGATTTTCTGGATTTTTTTTTCTCATTTTGTCTGTCATAGTTGACGTGTACCTATGATGAAAATTACAGGCCTCTCTCATCTTTTTAAGTGGGAGAACTTGCACAATTGGTGGCTGACTAAATACTTTTTTTCCCCACTGTATATATATATTTTTTCATACTTCAATGGGTCTTACATTTCAAAATTAAATAGCTAAATGATCCTTGGTATGTGTAAAACAATTCAAACTACTTTAAGCCTCTCCAAACTAACTCATTTGTTTCCTTGAATCCAGCAAATTAACATGGCTGCTTTTCCTCAACCCCAATCAAATGCTGCTTTCCCTCAACCCCAATCAAACACTGCTCTCCCTCAAACCCAATCAAACGCTGCTCTCCCTCCCTCCTCACTCCCATTGAACGCTGCTCTCCCTCCTGCCTCCTTCCCATTGACTGGCCAGTGACTTTGAAAATCTGGCAGTAGTGTGTTAACAGCAATTAAACCCATGGCGCCACTCTGTAAGTCTGCAGCTGGGGTGACACATGAAGGATAACAGACCCCCGTTACCTTCAGCTTTCATCTGACATGGATTAAATGGCACTGGACTCTTGGTTTTCCTGACATTTGGCAGAAATCGATTGCAATATAATCACTCAGCGAGGCGTTGTCAGCCATGTGTACCCCAGCTAACTATACAGGCTAATCATCATCAAGCAGAACAGGGAGACTAGCACAAACAGTAGAAGGCAGTTGAGGTATATTAAACCTTTTTTGATGTACTCAGAGGACCCTCTTCAACATAGAAATGCTACTAAAAAGAATTGACTGAAACTTGTTACAAATGATGGAGTGCCCATGATTCACCAAACGATATTTTGAAAGAGGAAGCAAAGTACTTTAAGCACGTTTTCGGTTCAGTCTCCTCCTTCACCACTAACCTGAAGATAATTGTATGGATTTTTTTTGTAAATGTAAAATTAACAGCTGTACAGAAAGACTCATGTGAATGCCAAATTACAGAGGAGGAACTTTTTGATGCAATTAAAGCCTTTAAGTCCGGGAAAACTCCAGGGTTGGATGGCATACCAGTGGAGGTATACCAAACCTTTTTTATATATATACTCAGAGGACCGTTATTAGCATGTTTTAACCACTCCTATAAAAATGGTAGACTATCAGATACTCAACAAGAAGGTCTGATTTCACTATTACTAAAACAGGACCCAGGTGGTAAATATAAAGAGGCCCCTTACACTTCAGTGTTGTGATCCAAAGATTCTAGCAGAATGTATAGCGCAGAGAATTAAAAAGGTATTGTCGGATATTATTTATCCTAATCAGAGAGATTTTTTACATAGACGATACATTGGAGATAATATCCGCAGGCACATACTGTAGCCCATCTGGACACTGAGGTGGAGAGGGATCCGTGCGTAATGCCTGCTCTATATCCGCGTCCATCGCCCATACTACGGCGCCACAATGCAGGAATGTGGGTGTTGCCGCTGGGCCTCTCCTCTGTGTCATACAGCCGGGACAGTGCGTCTGCCTTCACGTTCTTCATACCCGGGATGTATGATAGAGTGAAATCAAACCGGGTGAAGAATAGGGCCCACCTGGCCTGGCGAGGATTCAGCCTCCTCGCTGCCCGGATGTACTCCAGGTTACGGTGGTCCGTACAGACGAGGAAAGGGTGTTTTGCCCCCTCGAGCCAATGCCTCCATACGGTCAAAGCTCGGACAACAGCCAACAGCTCCCGATCACCAACGCCGTAGTTCTGCTCCGCCAGGCTGAACTTCTTCGAGAAGAACGCACAGGGGCAGAGCTTGGGTGACGTACCCGAGCTTTGAGACAGGACAGCTCCTATCCCAACCTCGGAAGCATCCACCTCCACTACGAACGGTAGTGATGAATAGGGGTGGGCCAGTACTGGGGCTGAGGTGAACAGACCCCGCAGTTTGCTGAAGGCCAGGTCAGCCTCAGCAGACCAGCAGAGCTGGGACGGCCCACCCTTCAACAGGGAGGTAATGGGAGCTGCGACCTTTCCAAAGCCCCAGATAAACCTCAGATAGTAGTTGGCAAAGCTAAGGAAGCGCTGCACCTCCTTAACCGTGGTTGGAGTCGGCCAATTACGCACGGCTGAAATGCGATCTCCCTCCATCTCCACACCTGAGGTGGAAATGCGGTATCCAAGGAAGGAGACGGACTGCTGGAAAAACATACACTTCTCTGCCTTAGCATAAAGGTCATTTTCCAACAGTCGGGCCAGCACCTTGCGAACCAGGGGACACATGCTCGGCGTGCGTAGCGGATTACACCAGGATGTCATCGATGTAGACCACTACACCGTGACCAAGCATGTCTCGAAAACACCTCGTTCACAAAGGACTGGAAAACTGAGGGAGCATTCATCAAACCATAGGGCATCACCAGGTATTCATAATGCCCCGTGGTTGTGCTGAATGCTGTCTTCCACTCATCTCCTTCTCGGATACGTACCAGTTTGTACACACTCCTGAGATCTAATTTGGTGAAGAAGCGCGCCCCATGCATTGATTCAATCACTGAAGGAATGAGGGGGAGAGGATAACTAAATCTTATCGTCTCCCTGTTCAGTCGTCGTTCAGTAATCAATGCACGGGCGCAGACCTCGGTCCTTCTTCTTCACAAAGAAGAAACTCGAGGAGGCGGGTGAAGTGGAGGGACGTATATACCCCTGGCGCAGGGACTCGGTGACATATGTCTCCATAGCCACCATTTCAGCCTGAAGGACAACATTGGGTCACGGCAGGCTAGCTCCCGTCGGACGTCCTTTCGCAGATGGCACCGGAAATGGTCGATCAGGGCCCGCTCGTTCCACCCGGACCCAGCTGCCAGAGTTCGAAACTCCAGGGCGAAGTCCTCATCCCCTGCCTCAGGTGGACCAGCTGCTCTCCCGCCTCTCGACCCTCGGGCGGGTTATCGAAGACCGCCCGGTAGAGGTGAGCGAACTCCCCTTAGTTCTCCAACGCGGCTCCTCCTTCGTTCCACACCGCATTGGCCCACTCCAGGGCTTTCCCCGAGAGGCAGGAGACGAGGGCAGACACCCTCTCCCACTCTGATGGGACCGGCCAGATGCTGGAGAAGTAGAGCTGCAGTTGGAGAAGGAATCCTTGGCACAGCGCCGCTGTCCCATCGAACTCCCGTGGTCGGGATATCTGGATCCCTCCGGGTGCTGAGGTGTAGGTGGCGGGATCCGGTTGGCCAGCTGGTCTCGACGGATCGGGCTCTCTCCTCTCCAGGCATTGGACGACCTGAAGAACCCGATCCATCGCTTCACCCAAGCTGGCTAGCGTAGTTGAATGCTCCTGGACCCGTTCCACGACTCTCCCGCTGACTCCATGAAGGGTGTGGGATTCTGTGATGAGGTGGTGTTGAAGGAGTCAGGCGCAGGAGGGTAAATCACAGAATAACAGGCTTTAATCCGCAAAATACAGGTTTACGCAGAAATGCGTCAACACACATTCCAGGGCACAAAACAGGTGCACTGGAAAATACAAGGCACACGGGAAATACTCCCGTCTATACAAAATACACGAGCTCCACCGAGCTTCACTAACCTCCACAATAAACAATCACCCACACAGACAAGGAAGCAGAGGGAACACTTATACAATGGCTCATGAGGGAATAAGGACCAGGTGTGTGTGATTGAAGACAAGACAAATGGAGTGATGATAAATGGATCGGCAGTAGCTAGTAAGCCGGTGACGCTGAACGCCGAAACCTGTCCGAACAAGGAGGGGAGGCAGCCTCGGCGGAAGTCGTGACATTTTGGTTAAAGTACGACTGGAATTTATATATAACTCTTATACAATGGGTTAAAGTTATGTATAATAACCTAGGTGTAAAATAATAAATAATGGCTACTTCTCAGAAAGTATTAAACTGTCAAGAGGAGTAAAAACAAAGGTGTTATCGTACGCTGATGATTCATGTTTTCTTTTAAATCCACCATTTTAATCCCTCCACAGCCTCATAGAGGATCTAGATAATTTTTCTAACCTCTCTGGATTACAACCAAATTATGATAAGTGTACTATATTACGTATTGGATCACAAAAAAATGCAACTTTAACATTACCGTGTAGTTTACCAATAAAATGGACTGACGGTGAAGTGGACATACTCGCTATTTATATCCCAAAAGTAAGAAACAATCTCGCTACAATACATTTTTATAGAAAATTAGCAAAACTAGATGGAAAGGAAAATACTTGTCTATTTGTGGAAAAATCATGCTTATTAACTCTTTAGTCATACCCCTGTTTACCTACAGTATTTGTTTATGGCCCTGCCTACACCTAACGACTTGTTTTTTTTTATATATTCCTGTTTATTTGGAATGGCCAGCCAGACAAAATTAAACGGGCCTATTTACATAATGAATATGAATTTGGAGGGCAGAAATTGTCACGGTTTCGGCCGAGGCTGCTCCTTCTCCTTCTTCTGACCGAGTTCCATCGTGGTCATCCTACGCGCCCTGCTCCGCGTCTTCCTGGTCGTCCCCGAGGCCGGGGTCGGCGCACGGCTGGAGCCGCGCGTCAAGGGGGGGGTACTGTCACGGTTTCGGCCGAGGCTGCTCCTCCTTGTTCGGGCAGGCTTCGGCGGTCGTCGTCTCCGGAGTACTAGCTGCCACCGTTCTATGTTTCTATGTTTGATTGGTTTTGTCTGTTTGTTACACCTGTTCCTTGTTAGTGTTCATTATGCGTCCTATTTAGTTCTCTTGTGTTTGGTCAGGTGTTGTGTGTAATTGTTCGATGTCACGTGTTGTATTAGTTCGCTGTTCTGTTCTCTCTGTATTAGTTTTGTTAGAGAGAGTCCCGCACGTTGTGCGCTTTTATTTTTGGTACTTTCCAGTGTGCGTATTATTCGCCTGTGGCCTGTTGCCATGGTTGGCTTGTTTCCTTGGACTTCACTAAAGACATCTGTTTCGAACCTCTGTGTGTCCTGCGTGTGATTCCACGTTACCTCTACACTCAACCCTGACATAATTACACACCATCTCAATGGAATCAGCAGGAGCAACCGCACCCACGGAGATCATCGAGGAGCGCCTTCGTGGACAGGAGGACAGGATTAACCAAATCGGGCACGCCCTGGACAGAGTGATGAACACCCTCCATCGATGGGAGACCAGCGGAGTGTCCACACTCCCACCTACCACACCCTCACCGTCGGTCAGCCCGCCTGTCCAACTTCCGGAACCCAGTGGGATTCGGCTCTCGCTCCCGAGGGCGTACGACGGCACCGCTGCCGGGTGTCAGGGGTTCCTGTTGCAAGTTGAACTCTACCTCGCCACCGTACACCCGGCGCCCTCGGGACACGAGGCGTTTCCGCCCTCATCTCCTGTCTCACCGGCAAGGCGTTGGAGTGGGCCAACGCCGAATGGAGGAGAATAGACGCCGCAACTATCACCTATGCAGAGTTCTCCCGCCGCTTCCGTGCAGTGTTTGACCATCCACCAGAGGGGAAGGCGGCGGGGGAGCGTCTATTCTACCTCCGGCAGGGGATGAGGAGCGCTCAGGAGTTTGCACTGGAGTTCCGGACTCTAGCGGCAGATGCAGGGTGGAATGAGCGGGCACTCATAGACCACTTCCGCTGCAGCCTCCGGGAGGACGTCCGCAGAGAGTTGGCGTGCAGGGATACCACGCTTTCATTTGACCAATTGGTTGACATGGCCATTCGGCTGGACACCCTGCTCGCTACCCGTGGGCGTCCCAGATGGGGGTCGCCCATTCCACCCTCCAGCACCTCCGAGCCGAGCCCTATGGAGCTCGGAGGTGCTGGCGCTAGAGGAAGGAGGAGAAGGAGCCCGAGGGGGGCCGTCCCCTGCACCAACTGTGGCCATGGAGGGCACACCGCGGCTAGGTGCTGGGGAGGGTCTCCTGGTGGAGGAGAAGGTAGGCCACACATTGGGGAGTCCTCCCAGGTGAGTAGGCGCCCCACTTACCCAGAGCTTTCTGTCGTTCACATAACCATACCTGTTTGTTTTCCACAGGTTGCACCTCGTTCCCAGCATAAGGCGCTAGTCAATTCAGGCGCAGCTGGGAATTTTGTAGATCGCAAATTCTGTGTAGAGTTAGGGATTCCCCTCCTTCCAGTAAATAATCCTTTCCCTGTACATGCCCTAGATAGCCATCCATTAGGATCCGGGTTGATTAGGGAGGTCACAGCGCCACTTAGGATGGAGACGCAGGGGGGTCATGAGGAGACGATTCAGCTCTATCTGATCGACTCTCCTGCGTATCCGGTGGTGCTGGGGCTTCCCTGGTTGATTACACATGATCCTACTATTTCGTGGCGAGAGAGGGCTCTTAAGGGGTGGTCTGCTCAGTGTGAGGGGCTATGTCTGGGTGTTTCCGTAGGGGCGACCTCGGTGGAGAGTCCGAACCAAATGCCCGCACTGCACATTCCCCCCGAGTATGAGGATTTGGCACTCGTGTTTAGCAAGACGAGAGCGGCGCGGTTGCCACCTCATAGACAGGGGATTGTGCGATAGACCTCCAGGCAGGAGCTGCGCTCCCGCGGGAGCCATGTGTATCCTTTGTCACAGGAGGAGAAGAGGGCGATGGAGACATACATTGCCGAGTCTCTGAGACAGGGATACATACGGCCCTCCACTTCACCCGCGTCCTCAAGCTTCTTTTTGTGAAGAAAAAGGATGGAGGTTTGCGCCCGTGTATTGATTACCGCGGTCTCAATCAGATTACTGTGAAATATAGTTATCCACTCCCTCTGATTGCGACTATGACGGAGTCATTACACGGGGCACGGTTCTTCACAAAATTGGACCTCAGGAGCGCATATAACTTGGTGCGCATTAGAGAGGGCGATGAATGGAAGACAGCATTTAGTACTACCTCCGGTCATTACGAGTATCTCGTCATGCCATACGGGTTAATGAATGCTCCATCAGTCTTCCAATCCTTTGTAGATGAGATTTTCCGGGACATGCAGGGGCAGGGAGTAGTCGTGTACATAGACGATATTCTGGTGTACAGTTCTACCCGAGCCGAACATGTAGCCCTGGTGCGCCAGTATTGAGGAGGCTGTTGGAGCATGACCTGTATGTCAAAGCAGAGAAATGTCTGTTCTTCCAGGAGTCGGTCTCCCTTTTTGGGTTATCAGTTGTCTGCGTCAGGGGTGAGGATGGAGGTTGACCGTGTGTCAGCCGTGCGTAATTGGCAAACCCCAACCACAGTTAAAGAGGTGCAGCAGTTCTTGGGTTTTGCGAATTACTACCGGAGGTTTATCCGGGGGTTTTGGACAGGTGGCAGCTCCCATAACGTCCCTTCTGAAGGGGGGTCGGTGCGCTTGCGGTGGTCAGCTGAGGCGGACAGGGCTTTGGGAGACTGAAGGACCTGTTTACCTCGGCTCCAGTGCTGGCGCATCCGGATCCCGCTTTACCATTCCAAGTAGAGGTGGACGCGTCTGAAGCCGGTATCGGGCCGTTCTCTCACAACGGTCCGGCACACCACCTAAACTCCGCCCCTGTGCTTTTTATTCTAAAAGCTCAGTCCGGCGGAGCGTAATTATGACGTAGGGGACAGGGAGCTGTTAGCCGTGGTACAAGCCCTAAAGGTGTGGAGGCATTGACTTGAGGGGGCTCAACACCCTTTTCTCATTTTGACCGACCACCGTAACCTGGAATACATTCGGGCAGCTAGGAGACTGAATCCTCGCCAGGCTCGGTGGACTATGTTTCTAGCCCGGTTCGTGTTTAAGATCACTTACATCCCTGGGTCCCAGAACGGGAAGGCAGATGCCCTGTCTCGGCGGTATGACACGGAGGAGAGGTCCGTTGAGCCCACTCCCATACTACCTAAGTCTTGTCTGGTTGCACCGGTGGTATGGGAGGTCGATACGGAGATCGAGCGGGCGTTACGCACCGACCCCTAGCCCTCCACAGTGTCCGGTGGGTCGGACGTACGTCCCGCTCTAGGTCCGGGGATCGACTCATTTATTGGGCTCACACGTCACCCTCCTCTGGGCATCCAGGTATTGGCCGGACAGTGCACTGCCTTAGCACAAAGTACTGGTGGCCAACGTTAGCCAGGGATGTGAGGATTTATGTCTCCTCCTGCTCGGTGTGTGCCCAGTGTAAGGCGCCCAGACACTTGCCCAGGGGTAAGTTACAACCCCTGCCCGTTCCACAACGACCCTGGTCTCACCTCTCGGTGGATTTTGTTACAGACCTTCCCCCCTCACAGGGGAATACCACCATCCTGGTCGTTGTGGATCGGTTCTCGAAGGCCTGTCGTCTCCTTCCCATGCCGGGTCTGCCTACTGCCCTACAGACCGCTGAGGCTCTATTTACCCACGTCTTCCGGCATTACGGGCTACCCGAGGATATAGTGTCTGATCGAGGCCCCCAGTTTACCTCCAGAGTCTGGAGAGCGTTTATGGAACGATTGGGGGTTTCGGTGAGCCTTACCTCGGGTTACCACCCGGAGAGTAATGGGCAGGTCGAACGTGTCAACCAGGATGTGGGTAGGTTTCTGAGGTCGTATTGCCAGGGCCGGCCGGAGGAGTGGGCGAGATATGTTCCCTGGGCCGAGATGGCACAGAACTCTCTCCGCCACTCCTCCACTAAACTAACCCCTTTCCAGTGTGTGTTGGGGTACCTGCCGGTTCTGGCACCTTGGTATGAGAGCCAGATCGAGGCCCCTGCGGTGGATGAGTGGGTGCGGCGCTCGGAGGAGACGTGGAACGCTGCACACATCCATCTGCAGCGAGCCATCCATCGACATAAGACGAGCGCCGATCTCCACCGCAGTGAGGGGCCAGTGTACGCACCTGGAGATCGAGTCTGGCTCTCAACCAGAAACCTGCCCCTCCGCCTGCCCTGCCGGAACCTGGGTTGGCGGTTTGTGGGGCCTTTTAAAGTCCTGAGGAGATTGAACGAGGTGTGTTACAGGTTACAACTGCCCATTGATTACAGGAATATTAACCCCTCGTTCCATGTGTCTCTCCTCAGGCCGGTGGTAGCTGGTCCACTCCAGGACTATGAGATAGAAGAGACTCCTCCGCCCCCATTGGACATCGAGGGGGCTCCGGCGTACACTGTTCGGTCCATCCTAGATTCGAGACGCCGGATGGGGGGTCTCCAATATCTCGTGGAGTGGGAGGGGTACGGCCCAGAGGAGCGGTGCTGGGTGCCGAGGAGGGACATCCTAGACCCGTCTCTTCTGACCGAGTTCCATCGTGGTCATCCTACGCGCCCTGCTCCGCGTCTTCCTGGTCGTCCCCGAGGCCGGGGTCGGCGCACGGCTGGAGCCGCGCGTCAAGGGGGGGTACTGTCACGGTTTCGGCCGAGGCTGCTCCTCCTTGTTCGGGCAGGCTTCGGCGGTCGTCGTCTCCGGAGTACTAGCTGCCACCGTTCTATGTTTCTATGTTTGATTGGTTTTGTCTGTTTGTTACACCTGTTCCTTGTTAGTGTTCATTATGCGTCCTATTTAGTTCTCTTGTGTTTGGTCAGGTGTTGTGTGTAATTGTTCGATGTCACGTGTTGTATTAGTTCGCTGTTCTGTTCTCTCTGTATTCGTTTTGTTAGAGAGAGTCCCGCACGTTGTGCGCTTTTATTTTTGGTACTTACCAGTGTGCGTATTATTCGCCTGTGGCCTGTTGCCATGGTTGGCTTGTTTCCTTGGACTTCACTAAAGACATCTGTTTCGAACCTCTGTGTGTCCTGCGTGTGATTCCACGTTACCTCTACACTCAACCCTGACAGAAATGATTAAATATAAAAGCATTAGACCTCTCACTAAATGCTTCAGTAAAACAAAAGCTATACATAAATCTGAACTGGTTCTCTAACAGATTAGTAAGAATGTCTCACCCCATGTTCAAGAATGGCCTTTTTCCTTTTATTCAGATTACAAACTCTCACTTTCGGTTATTTGAAAATGAAATAATCTCCAAAATATCGTTATTATTAAAAGAAGCCATAGAAAGTTGGTTGCAATTTCAGTTTAATCCACCAGAAAAGACAGAACAAATATTACAACAAATATTATGGTTAAACTCAAATATACTAATTCATAAAAAAGCAGTATTTTTGGAAACAATGTTTCATCCTTGTCAATTATATCATAAATAGGAATGGTGGAGTTATGTCACACATGGGGCTCCTGAGTGGCTCAGCGGTCTAAGGCACTGCATCTCAGTACTAGAGGCGTCACTAAAGACCATGGTTCGGTTCCAGGCTGTATCACAATTCGCATAGGGCGGTGCTCAATTGGCCCAGTGTCGTCCAGGTTTGGCAGGTGTAGGCTGGCATTGTAAATAAGAATTTGTTCTTAACTGACTTGCCTAGTTAAATAAATGCAGCTAACAAAAATATATGGAAATGTCAGCTCTATCCAAAATGACAACCAACTGATTGCAGCATTTCTGCAAAAATGGAAGAGGCAGGTGGGAGAAGGTAAGGAACTTGTCTGTCGGCCCTGCATTAAAGACCAAAACTGGTTAAGGAAAATTATGATAAATAAAAACGTATACCAGTTTCATTTAAGGACAAAAACATTGACAGCTGTGCCACACAGGTTGCAAAATAGTTGGTGTTTCCAGTGTACAGATTCCATGGCACATGGTAGAGCATGGTGCTTGCAACGCCAGGGTTGTGGGTTCGATTCCCACAGGGGGCCAGTATGAAAAATGTATGCACTCACTAACTGTATGTCGCTCTGGATAAGAGCGTCTGCTAAATGACTAAAATGTGGGGAGAACAAGTATTTGATACACTGCAGGTTTTCCTACTTACAAAGCATGTAGAGGTCTGTAATTTTTATCATAGGTACACTTCAACTGTGAGAGACGGAATCTAAAACAAAAATCCAGAAAATCACATTGTATGATTTTTAAGTAATTCATTTGCATTTTATTGCATGACATAAGTATTTGATCACCTACCAACCAGTAAGAATTCCGGCTCTCACAGACCTGTTCCTTTTTCTTTTTAGAAGCCCTCCTGTTCTCCACTCATTACCTGTATTAACTGCACCTGTTTGAACTCGTTACCTGTATAAAAGACACCTGTCCACACACAACATCAAACAGACTCCAACCTCTCCAAAATGGCCAAGACCAGAGAGCTGTGTAAGGACATCAGGGATAAAATTGTAGACCTGCACAAGGCTAGGATGGGCTACAGGACAATAGGCAAGCAGCTTGGTGAGAAGGCAACAACTGTTGGCGCAATTATTAGAAAATGTAAGAAGTTCAAGATGATGGTCAATCACCCTCGGTCTGGGGCTCCATGCAAGATCTCACCTCGTGGGGCATCAATGATCATGAGGAAGGTGAGGGATCAGCCCAGAACTACACGGCAGGACCTGGTCAATGACCTGAAGAGAGCTGGGACCACAGTCTCAAAGAAAACCATTAGTAACACACTACGCCGTCATGGATTAAAATCCTGCAGTGCACGCAAGGTCCCCCTGCTCAAGCCAGCGCATGTCCAGGCCCATCTGAAGTTTGCCAATGACCATCTGGATGATCCAGAGGAGGAATGGGAGAAGGTAATGTGGTCTGATGAGACAAAAATAAAGCTTTTTGGTCTAAACTCCACTCACCGTGTTTGGAGGAAGAAGAAGGATGAGTAAAACCCCAAGAACACCATCCCAACCGTGATGCATGGAGTTGGAAACATCATTCTTTGGGGATGCTTTTCTGCAAAGGGGACAGGACGACTGCACCGTATTGAGGGGAGGATGGATGGGGCCATGTATCGAGAGATCTTGGCCAACAACCTCCTTCCCTCAGTAAGAGCATTGAAGATGGGTCGTGGCTGGGTCTTCCAGCATGACAACGACCCGAAACACACAGCCAGGGCAACTAAGGAGTGGCTCCGTAAGAAGCATCTCAAGGTCCTGGAGTGGCCTAGCCAGTCTCCAGACCTGAACCCAATAGAACATATTTGGAGGGAGCTGAAAGTCCTTATTGCCCAGCGACAGCCCCGAAACCTGAAGGATCTGGAGAAGGTCTGTATGGAGGAGTGGGCCAAAATCCCTGCTGCAGTGTGTGCAAACCTGGTCAAGACCTACAGGAAACGTATGATCTCTGTAATTGCAAACAAAGGTTTCTGTACCAAATATTAAGTTCTGCTTTTCTGATGTATCAAATACTTATGTCATGCAATAAAATGCAAATTAATTACTTAATACAATGTGATTTTCTGGATTTTTTAAATTTTACAGACCTCTACATGCTTTGTATGTAGGTAAACCTGCAAAATTGGCAGTGTATCAAATACTTGTTCTCCCCACTGTATATAAAACAATGCTGGATTCAAAACTTAGAGTTTTAAAATTATTATACAAAATTCTTGCAACCAATAGAATGTTATATTAATGGGGGATACAACCATCCCAGCTCTGCAGATTTTGCTGCGAAGAGACAGAATCATTAGATCGCTTGTTTTGGTACTGCCCATATGTAGCTTGTTTTTGATCGCAAGGTCAGGAATGGTTGAAGAATTGCAACATTTACCTGGAGCTAACTCTGCAAATAGCACTGCTGGGTGATTTGAAAAGTCATAGTCAATCGATCAATAATATAATAATACTCTTAGCAAAACATTTTATCTTTAATTTACAATCTGTAGAAACTATGAGAGTAGAAAGGTTCAAGAACTTTTGTGAAACATCACAGCACAGTTATATGGCAAATAGAAATCAAAACTGGACGGTGTTCAGAGATAGATAAAACATTACAAGGCAGTACCAGTGAGTTGCTAATATATTAGGCTATATATATATGTATGTATGTCTATTTATATGTATGTGTGTATATGTATGTGTATGTGTGTATATGTATATATATATATATGCGAGAAAAAAAACATATGGGGGATTGGAAGTGATGCAGACAATTACATTGATGGAAGTTATAATCTATCTGCAATATTAAAGCTGATCTACCCCCTAAAAAAATTAACAATAAAACATTAAAATTAAAATAATATATATATATATATATATTAGGCTGAGTTTTATTTGCCAGTGAATAATGTCCTGTTAAACTGTTTATATTCCCATTCTCACCCCACTAGGAAGTAACACAGAGACAATTCTTCATCATCTATTTTTGGCAGTCCTCTTTCACACACACACTCTGATGTAATTATCCCCTTATCGTTTGAATTTACAATTAAACATGCTGCACTATACAGACTCGCTTTCTCTTTGTCATCCTGGCTGTTGCATACTGAGGAACTGTAGGTCTACATTAATATATGTTCATGCATAAACACATATTTAATTGAAGTATTGAATGTGCCATGGCAGCCAGAACTCATGTTAATGGGGTCAGTGAAATTACCCTTGTTCCTAGGTTTTTATGTGCAGAGCAGACATAACCTGTATTGCTGATGTACAGCTGTCTGAGAGCTCTCTGCCATAAAATATTACTCTGCGTAATCTGCCGTAAAATATTACTCTGCGTAATCTGCCGTAAGATATTACTCTGGGTAAATGCCCAACGATATATATATATATATAATTTTTTTTTAAAGCACGATGTGAAAATGAAAGTAACTCCATAGCAGCTTGGATTGTGCATGATCTGATAAACGTGAAATAAATATCTATGCTGTTTATGTGGGCTCAGCCTGTTTTCCTGTTTTATAACAACATCCACGTGGGAGTAGAGGAGAGGAGGTGAAGGAGACGGTCAGTTGACTCAGTATCACCGGAGCGTGACGACAACATAACACCAAGCTGCACCAAATACACACACACACACGCGCGCGTAAACACACACGCACACACACACACACACACACACACACACTGGATAAACTTTTCTGGGTAAGCCAAGCAAACAACCAAAATCAACAAGATAAATTGTTCTCTGTCTAAGATTAAATTAAATACGATTGAACCAGAACAGTCAAAAAAACAGAAAACCTTTTAAACACATTCAAATACTTCTAAATGTAACCCCACTGGTGTAGTCGGAACTTCTCAGAGAGCTTCATATTAGTGCTGGTATTAAATGGTGGTATTGTGGAGTCCACAGGTTCAGATGGAGAGCAAACGCTGTCATAAAAGACATGATGTGTGTTACCGTGGCAACGTCATAAAGACCTGTGTTTGAACCCTGTGGCTGTAATCACAGGCCTGTTGTGTGCAGTCCTTAATGCTTCCATCCAGAGCTCTTCTGGAATTAAAGGGCCACTGCTAAATAAAGCCAGTGTCACTGCGCACTGTGGTCACATCAGTTTTACCATCCTCTAGCCAACTCACTGTTGTTCTGACCTCCTTCAGGGGTCACATATCAACAGTTGTCATTTATATCACTAGTAGTACATAGTGCCACCACAGTGAGTGGTGCTTGATTTTCTATGCACCAACTCTACTAACAGAAGACAGGAGTAACAGATTGTCACAGTTGCTATGCCAATGAAGTGTATTTCTCTCCTCTGAGAAAACAGGTAGACAGATTATTTTAGTACAGCCCACTGCATCTGCTTCCACTATGTTCTATGACCAGACATGTTTTGCCTTTCTTGAAATTCCATTGGATGCAAGACTCCATCCGGGGGGCTTACTAACCACATTGTCACCGCTTCTCTAAATGTACCACAACGTTCCAATTGTGGTTGTAAATCATTGTGTGTTAGGTTACGTTCAAGTCCAAAACCATAACGATGAATATCACTCTACATCAGTCTCAAGGTTTGGGGATCCTTTGAACTGTTTTCTACTGAATAATGTATGATTTTTTTTTATTTATTTTTTATTGTAGGTTTTTGATCTCTCTCTACCAGAGACTAAATGTCTTAAGTGGGCATGAGATAATACTCAATTATGGTAAAGCCAAGGTCTACTGCTATCTCTGCACATGCAGACGCTACACAGCAAACATGTCATGACTGTATCTCTCTCACATCACTAACAAGCTGGAGTAAGAAGTGAACAGAACATAAATCGAGTGTTTTTCATTAGTTTATGTATTATTTAATGAGAAAAAAAATAACAGGGGTTTTGTGTCATGATTATGTCAACAAATATCAAATAAGTAATCCTTAGACTTCTTCTGTGAAGTGCCACACAGTAAGTACCGACATGAGAAGAAGCTTGTTTTCTGGATTAACACTGCCACCCTGAGGTTACACATGCAACCACGGGTAATCAGGACTGGCCTTGTCTACATTCAAATCTGTTTGTATACAGCCTCAACAGCAATGAAATCTGCCTCTTGTACACAAATCTTACTTGTGCTGACTACAATATTGTCTCCATTTATGTTCAATCCAGTTCCTTTTAACAATTTGTCACAAATATCTTCAAGCTTTTGGCGGAATAATGCAGAATGATTTATCTGGTTCTGTCATTGGGAGGATTTTCAAAAGATTGGGAACGGGGAGTGGTTTGATGTGGTATAGACAGGTTGGTTGTTTAGCAACAAAACCGACTTGTGCGCAACTATAGAGCAAAACAGACGGGTTGGTTGTTTAGCAACAGACGGGTTGGTTGTTTAGCAACAGACGGGTTGACATAGATTGTTGACAACATGTAAACTACACTGCTAAAAAAAATTAAGGGAACACTAAAATAACACATCCTAGATCTGAATGAATGAAATAATCTTATTAAATACTTTTTTCTTTACATAGTTGAATGTGCTGACAACAAAATCAAATGTATCAACCCATGGAGGTCTGGATTTGGAGTCACCCTCAAAATTAAAGTGGAAAACCACACAACAGGCTGATCCAACTTTGATGTAATGTCCTTAAAACAAGTCAAAATTAGGCTCAGTAGTGTGTGTGGCCTCCACGTGCCTGTATGACCTCCCTACAACGCCTGGGCATGCTACTGATGAGGTGGCGGATGGTCTCCTGAGGGATCTCCTCCCAGACCTGGACTAAAGCATCCCCAACTCCTGGACAGTCTGTGGTGCAACGTGGCGTTGGTGGATGGAGCGAGACATGATGTCCCAGATGTGCTCAATTGGATTCAGGTCTGGGGAACGGGCGGGCCAGTCCATAGCATCAATGCCTTCCTCTTGCAGGAACTGCTGACACACTCCAGCCACATGAGGTCTAGCATTGTCTTGCATTAGGAGGAACCCAGGGCCAACCGCACCAGCATATGGTCTCACAAGGGGTCTGAGGATTTCATCTCAGTACCTAATGGCAGTCAGGCTACCTCTGGCGAGCACATGGAGGGCTGTGCAGCCCCCCAAATAAATGCCACCCCACACCATGACTGACCCACCGCCAAACCGGTCATGCTGGAGGATGTTGCAGGCAGCAGAACGTTCTCCACGGCGTCTCCAGACTCTGTCACGTCTGTCACATGTGCTCAGTGTAAACCTGCTTTCATCTGTGAAGAGCACAGGGCGCCAGTGGCGAATTTGCCAATCTTGGTGTTCTCTGGCAAATGCCAAACGTCCTGCACGGTGTTGGGATGTAAGCACAACCCCCACCTGTGGACGTCGGGCCCTCATACCACCCTCATGGAGTCTGTTTCTGACCGTTTGAGCTGACACATGCACATTTGTGGCCTGCTGGAGGTCATTTTGCAGGGCTCTGGCAGTGCTCCTCCTGCTCCTCCTTGCACAAAGGCGGAGGTAGCAGTCCTGCTGCTGGGTTGTTGCCCTCCTACGGCCTCCTCCACGTCTCCTGATGTACTGGCCTGTCTCCTGGTAGCGCCTCCATGCTCTGGACACTACGCTGTCAGACACAGCAAACCTTCTTGCCACAGCTCGCATTGATGTGCCATCCTGGATGAGCTGCACTACCTGAGCCACTTGTGTGGGTTGTAGACTCCGTCTCATGCTACCACTAGAGTGAAAGCACCGCCAGCATTCAAAAGTGACCAAAACATCAGCCAGGAAGCATAGGAACTGAGAAGTGGTCTAGGTCACCACCTGCAAAACCAGTCCTTTATTGAGGGTGTCTTGCTAATTGCCTATAATTTCCACATGTTGTCTATTCCATTTGCACAACAGCATGTGAAATTTATTGTCAATCAGTGTTGCTTCCTAAGTGGACAGTTTGATTTCACAGAAGTGTGATTGACTTGGAGTTACATTGTGTTGTTTAAGTGTTCCCTTTATTTTTTTGAGCAGTGTATTTAGTCTCCAATGTTTATTGAAAACATATATAAATTTGAACAATGAGCACTTGTTGTCTGTCAAATACATCGTTACAGTTGTTGGTTAGCTAGCCTGCCTGCCTGCCTGCTGTCTGTCTGTCTGTCTGTCTGTCTGTCTGTCTGTCTGTCTGTTTAGCCATCTGTCTGTCTGTCCATCTGTCTGTCTGTCTGTCTGCCTTTCTGCCTTTCTGTCTGTTTGTCCATCTGTCTGTCTACCTGTCTGTCTGTTTATCCATCTGTCTTTCTGTCTGTCCATTTGTCTGCCTGTCTGTCTGTCCATCTGTCTGTCTGTCTGTCCATCTGTTTGTCTGCCTGTCTGTCTGTCCATCTGTCTGTCTACCTGCCTGCCTTTCTGTCTGTCTGTCTGCCTTTCTGATTGTCTGTCCATCTGTCTGTCTCCCTGTCTGTCCGTCTGTCTGTCCATCTGTCTGTCTGTGTCTGTCTGTATGCCTGCCTGTCTGTCCATCTGTCTGTCTGTCTGTGTCTGTCTGTATGCCTGCCTGTCTGTCCATCTGTCTGTCTGTCTGTATGTCTGTGTCTGTGTGTCTGTGTCTGTCCGACTGTATTTGTATATCAATAAATAACACATCAGCAGAGGGCACTGTTGTATATCATAACTAGTTCTCTGAGTCATCTACCACAGCTGATGTAACCCTAACCCTAACCAGTGTTAAACATGCTCTCTCCATCCTCAGGTTAACCTGGCAGTGTTTAACATGCTCTCTCCATCCTCAAGTTAACCTGGCAGTGTTTAACATGCTCTCTCCATCCTCAGGTTAACCTGGCAGGGTTTAACATGCTCTCTCCATCCTCAGGTTAACCTGGCAGTATTTAACATGCTCTCTCCATCCTCAGGTTAACCTGGCAGTGTTTAACATGCTCTCTCCATCCTCAGGTTAACCTGGCAGTGTTTAACATGCTCTCTCCATCCTCAGGTTAACCTGGCAGTGTTTAACATGCTCTCTCCATCCTCAGGTTAACCTGGCAGTGTTTAACATGCTCTCTCCATCCTCAGGTTAACCTGGCAGTGTTTAACATGCTCTCTCCATCCTCAGGTTAACCTGGCAGTGTTTAACATGCTCTCTCCATCCTCAGGTTAACCTGGCAGTGTTTAACATGCTCTCTCCATCCTCAGGTTAACCTGGCAGTGTTTAACATGCTCTCTCCATCCTCAGGTTAACCTGGCAGTGTTTAACATGCTCTCTCCATCCTCAGGTTAACCTGGCAGTGTTTAACATGCTCTCTCCATCCTCAGGTTAACCTGGCAGTGTTTAACATGCTCTCTCCATCCTCAGGTTGACCTGGCAGTGTTTAACATGCTCTCTCCATCCTCAGGTTAACATGGCAGTGTTAATTTATTTAACAGACTAAAATAGTCCTTGTACATAGTCCTCATAGAGGTACTTACCTGCGTGTAGAGAGCTAAAGTCCTGCCATCCAGTAGGTCCCCTAAGGGATGGTTGATGTTTACATGAGTGCATTGTGCTGTCTTGTTCCATGAGGCTAGACACTGGGGGATAGGCCTATAGGTGTTGTTTGTCACGTTACACCAGCACAATTCATACCCCCACTGGCAGCTCTTCCTGTTCCATAGTGAGATATGAAACTTGGAGTTCATATTTACAAACTTGCTGTGGGGGAGCCAGTGCCAAAAACTTTGGAGTGGCTTTATGTGGGCTGAGTCATCTTTTCTGAATGTGTTGGGTAACAAACTGCGCACAACTTACACTCCTCAATCAAAGAAACCTCTTACGTATGCCCTCTGAGACGTCAATCATCAGTTTACACTGCCAATTGAAAGATTTACTAAACACACCATGCTGTAGCCAAAGACTCCAAGAAAATACTAAATATTGCCTTTGGTATTCATATCAGAGCTTTGCTTTGAACTACACATTCTTTTTGTTGATGTGTTATCGTTATCAAAAGCTTACGTCACACATCTGTTTGGAACAAATTAATCATTACTGCAAGCTCTCTATGTGTTCTCTATTTGGTTATGTTTCTCATAGGAACCCTACTTGGAGAGCAGTCTATGGCAAATGAGCCTACATCACTGGCATACGGCGTTCACTATCATACGATGCTGGGGACTTTCTTATGCTCCACATGTATGTAACAGTACATAACATTTGTTTAACAGAATACCCCTCAGCGACAGAGACACACGGAAGCTCGGTTTGTGGATCTCAGACCATGTGAGCCCTCATTGGTATTTGGTATTTTTATTAGGATCCCCCATTGGCTGTTTGCGAAAGCCGCAGCTACTCTTCCTGATTGTGAGTCATCAATCACTTTCAGAAGTCATTTGTGTGTGTCTCTGCTTTACTGTGTATTAGCAGTACAGAGGTACAGAGTGCGCTCAGGGTCATGGAAGACTTGATAAGATATTAAGTCTGTCTCGAGCCGTGCCTCATGGTGCCTAGTGTGGTATGGTGCATGTTTTCACTTCCCCGTCGGAGATGTACATGATTTATCTGTGTAGTGTCCGCCTCAAAGGAAAGACAAAACCAACACACACACACACACACAGTGGTGCGCGAGGACACGGACACACACACACACAGTGGTGCGCGAGGACACGGACACACACACACACAGTGGTGCGCGAGGACACGGACACACACACACACACGTGTAATAATGAATATTCAAATCAAAGTAATTCAAAATGGCGTGTTGACAGCTGTAAACACCACATTAATGCATGCTATAAATCAAGCTAATGGTTTGCTTATCATGTTGCACCAAACATCAATGGTAATGTATTCACACAGATTGTAGCGTGATGATGGGGTTCTGTTCATGCTAAGAGCCCTCCTCAATATTGCGCTGAGTACAAATTCCCTGAAGCCCACAGAAACACAAATGTTATTACACATCGGCCAGACCCAGATTACAATGCATCACAATACATTTATTTTATACTGG